>NW_006204170.1:83374-83684 GCF_000334495.1 Tupaia belangeri chinensis | reverse complement strand
CTCTCTCTGGCTGTCTGGCTGTCTGGCAAGCACACGTGCCCTATAGCCAAAAACAAACAAACAAACAAACAAACAAAAAACACATCATTCTGAGTGGAGAAAAGCTGAAAGCTTTCCCACTAAAAATGGGTACAAGACAAGGATGCCCACTTTCTCCACTCCTTTCCAATATAGTACTGGAAGTTCTCACCAACACAATCAGAAAAAAAGAAAAAATGAAAGGAATTCAAACAGGAAAAGATGAGGTGAAACTCTCTCTATTTGCAGATGACATGATTTTATACATAGAAGACCCAAAGATTTCCATTAA
>NW_006204170.1:75411-83046 GCF_000334495.1 Tupaia belangeri chinensis | reverse complement strand
ATCTACATATTTAATGCAATACCAATCAAAGTACCAGACACATTCTTCACAGATCTAGAAAAGACAATCATAAAATTTGTGTGGAATCATAAAAGACCACGTATTGTCAAAGCAATTCTGCAGACGAGTAGAGTGAGTGGCATCTCACTCCCTCTCCCAAAAATATACTGCAAAGCTGTGGTAATCAAAACAGCATGGTACTGGCACAGAAACAGACATGCCAAACAATGAACAGATTTAGAGTCCCCAAAAATAAATTCCCAAACATATAGTCTACTGATTTTTGACAAAAGGTACCAGTCAATCCAGTGGGAAAAGGAAACCTTCTTCAGCAAATGGTCCTAGAAAAATTGGATTTCCACTTGCAGAAAGATGAATTTGAACCCCTACCTCTCACCTCTGACAAAATTTAAGTCAATGTGGATCAAGGATCTAAATCTAAGATTACATCAGACTAAGAAGTTTCTGCATGGCAAAAGACACAGAATCAATAGGCCTCAGAATGGGAAAATATTTTTGTAAATTATGCATCAGATTAGGGACTGATAATGGGAACACACAAGGAACTCAAACAGCTGTTTGGAAAAAAAGATGATCAGCCCTATTAAAAGATGGGAGAAGGAGTTGAAAAGAACACGCACTAAAGATGACATAGGAATAGCCAAAAGGCATATGAAAAAATGCTCAACATCCCTCATCGTAAGGGAAATGCAGATCAAAACATGAGATACCATCTAATCCCAGTCAGAATGACTAAGATTTAAAAAAAGAAAATGAAATGAGCTAAAAGGAGTGTGGTGAAAGGGGAACTCTCTTACACTGCTGGTGAGAATGGAAATTGGTCCAGCCATTGTGGAGAACAATTTGGAGATTCCTCAAAAATCTACAAATATAACTACCATATGATCCAGCAATCCCATGCCTTGGTATCTACCCAACGAACAAAAGAATACTTAATCAGAAAAGTGCTTGCACATTGATATTTATTGCAGTACTATTCACAATTGCTAAGTCTTGGAAACAACCCAAATGCCCATGAACAGGTGAATGGATAGAAAAACTTTGGCACATATACTCTGTGGCATACTATTCATCCATAAAAAGCAAAACCCTGTCTTTTGACAAGAAGTGGATGAAAATGGAAGATTTACTGCTGAGTGAAACAAGCCAGGCTATGAAAGAGAGGCATTGTATGTCCCCCACTTAATATATACTGAGTGTCCGCACTTTGTGACTGAAACTGATTGACTAAAGGATTTAGAAACACAGTAAATGGATGTAAATACCAGATATAGTGTGTGTGTGAAAGAGTAAGGTCTGAGGAAGTACACTTAGAAGAAAAATAGGGAGGCAAAGCATTAATGGGACAAAGAAATATGATATTTTCTATTGAAGATATTTTATAGTTCAATCAACTGGACTAGAGAGAAATATTCACATAGTGATATATTCACTTTGTAAGCTAAAAATGGTAATTGAATGTATAAAAAAGAAATTAAAAAATTAAAAAAACTGCAATCATAGCTATTGTATTATTCACAACTTAAGAAAAAAAAAGTCAGTCTCACTTCAGCACTTCCTGGTTAGGTAATTACAAATTATTGACCTCAGGACCGGCAGGTGGCGTGTGGAGGTAATGCCAATGGTCCCAGATGACCTGCTTCAGAGTTCCAGACCTGGCAGCAGAAAAATCACACTGGACTCCTCTGTGTGTGTGTGTGTGTGTGTGTGTCCAAAATATGAGAGGAAAATGCAGTGTTGCCAGTTAAAATCCAGTAGCCATCTCTGCGAGTAATCGAGAGGCAAACAGAGAGAAACGAGTTTACTTAGCTGTGTCGGAGCACAGGGAGTGGCCGAGAGCTACCAAGACCATAACCAACTCCCAGACAGAAATTTCCAGAGCATTACGTACCATTACACTTCTCCTTTATCCACTGTTATCTGTTGTGAAACATAAATTTAGATCCGTGTTCCTCTAACCCTCGTGATTTTCCCAGAATTATCCTGTGCATTGTTTCATTTCACATCACATTTGGGACCCTGTTTTTGTTCTTATGGCGACACTGAATCAGTTAACTCAGACTTGTGACATAAATTGATAGATTAAGGGGAGCTACAATGTATTTTCTTGAAGCTGTACTATTTAACAAACAATGTAAACATCTGTGAGTAGCTATTATGGTAAATGACAACATTATTACAGTTTTCCCAATCATCCCAGCTGCACTGTGTTCCTTTAGTAAACATGCCCATTTCTAGCCAGGACCCAATCCTGTTGCATTTTTGTGACCTTGTCTAAAACAAGTGGCTTAAGTTTTCTCTTCTAAGCAAACAGACTCATTTTTTACCTTATTTGTTACAGTAGTTACAGATTACATTAGTTATAGAAACCACGAGCACCAGTTAGCCCTGAAAGTATAAGAAAGAGGAATAAAGTAAAGCAAAAGCCAGGGTTAAATATTTATATATATATTTTGCTTTTTCCTGTTATAGTAGGAGTGGAAATTATGGCATGGCCGTCCTGGGGGAATGAAGGGGAGTTTCTCACTTTGTATTTCTGTCTCTGTCTCTCCAGTGAGCACATGTGCCCTATAGAAAAAACGTCTTACATGACTAAATGGGAAATGTGCACAAAGCACTTCTACTATATTCCAGAGTAGGATGTTTGTGTCAGGGAAATAATTTTTTGAGCTAGATTAGCTTCAATTTTAGCAATTTTACTGGAAAGAATGAATGACAGAGACGTAGTATGATTATTGCGACTTGGATATTTCACTTACACATTTGACATTTGATATTTGGCCACGCCTCTCCCTTCAAGATAATCCACTGAGTAATTCTGCCAATGATGAAATGACAGCTTCCAAGAGAAGATTAGAATTTTGGAGAATCCATATTTACCACTGTTACCCTGACGTCTTCCCAGTGCTTATACCCTTTTCTGGTGGAATCTGTGACAACATAACACATGCCTCTTTTTGTTGTCATCGTTATTTCGGGTTTTGCTTTTATTTTTGTTTTTGTTTTTGTCTAGGATGTGTGCATCCCAAAACAGAGAGGGAAGGCAAGTGAGAAATCACCCTCCAGGGAGGATGGCCACTCAGCAATCCCTTCTCTTTCATTCTGCTCTGGGGATTTTGGGCAGCCACACGGGCCTGGCATAACTTTCAAGCCTCAGGGTCAGGACCTCAAACCACCTGTCAGCCAAGTGAGAATCCAGCACCTTAACAGCCACCATGCCACCTGCTGGCCCAACACATGTAATTTTTACAGTAGTTTGTAATTTAAGGTTCAACACCAGAGATACAATTTGGTGAAACACATTACTTTAAAAAAATCTGCATTTGGGGTGGTGGCGTTCTCCATCGGAGACACCTGGTCCTCCTGACCTTCACTTTTCTCTGTGGATCCTTTTTCAATCCACAGCCCGTTCCCTCTGGGTACCTGATCTCCTTGGCCAGGATGCAGCACATGGCCCCCGACGAAAGCAGGGATGATAATGCGAGTGGACACTCCTGTGTCTGCTGGCCAGGCTGCAGCACATGGCCCCCGACATAAGCAGAGAAGATAACGCAAGTGGACACTCCTGTGGCTGGCCAGTAATGAGAAATAAAAGAAAAATATTGAGAGCAAAATAAGGAGCAGATGTACAGCAGGCATAAAACAAGAGAACCTCCCCGAGGGGAAAAAAGAAAACCATGCGTTAGTGCAAGATCCATTCCATGTGCAAGACAGACAGATGGATTTCAGTGTAATAGAACATGAAATAGTCAATGAACTGTTTCAGGTCTCACCTCACAAAAGGTGGAAATCAGCCGTTAAGAAGCTCATGTACAGGGCCAGTAGGTGGCCTAGTGATTGAGGCACTGGGTTCCCACAGGCTGACAGGGGTTAGAGCCCCAGACCTGGTGGTTTGCTTTCTCACTTTCCCTCTCTCTCTCTGTCTCTGTCTGGTGCCCGTAGAAAATATAATAATAGTAATAACAATACATAAATAACTTTTGAGATTTTTTAAAAGAAGGTAACATATGTCATTTTAATGTACTATTAAAGATGAATGCCCAGGATTGTGAAAACATTGTGAAAATCATTCTGAGACCAGCAGATGGTGTCACGGTAATGTCGTTGGACTCCCACATTACCAACCACAGGTTCAAGTCCCAGATCAGTAGCTTCAATAGCCAGTGTATGCCTGCGTGCCCAAGATCCCAGGAAGAAAATAGAGGAGAAGGTATACTGGGGCGTGGCCATCCCTCCATGTGTCTGTGGGGGGGATTTCTCCCTTTCTTTCTTTTTTTTTTTCTTAGTTTTTTTTTTTCTTTTTTTGAGAGGTTTTTGCTATAGGGTGCATGCACTCGCCAGAAAGACAGAGAGAGACAGAGACAGACAATTAACCCTCCAGGGAGAATGGCCATGCCGCAATCCCTTCTCCTCCATTCTCCTCTCACAATCTAGGGCACGCACACACATGCAAACGCCTTGAGTTTAACCCACCGGGTTAAACCACAGTAGACTACCTGGGAGTCTAGCGACATAGCCATTACACTAACTGCTAGTCCCTCTCACTTTCTATTTCTCTGTCACTCTCTGTCTTTCAGCGAGTGCTCGGGCACTATAGGAACTCTAAAAAAAAATTTTCCTATACTTATATGTAAGGGTTTGTTTTCATATGCTTCATCCAAAAGAACGTATTAAATATAGAAGTAGATATGAAAAGGTCGGGGTCATCTACTAAGACAAAGACTTCTAAAAATGTAAAAAGATCCATTCTTCAAACTATACTGTCTTATTTCGGAAAATAATTATTTCTCATAGATATAGTTTCTGTTATCATGCCTATGTTAATTTATTTAGGGTCATTAATAGTCTGAATAAATGAAATATTTTAAATGGTTTTAATTTCCAATATGCTGAATATTGATAGGTATACCCACATAAGTAAAATTACCTTTGGAGTCCTCATTAATTTCTAGGAGCATTTAAGATCCTGAAACCGAAACCTCTGAGAACAGCTGACTTGACAGCTTCTGCCCAGGCCTCAGGGAGACAAGGTGACAAAGAGAGCTCAGTGCACGACAAAAAGGGTCAGAGCAAAGTCCGGGGTCGGGGTCCCCAAGGCAGAGTTCGGTGAGGGGAAGCCCAGCACTGGGGAGTCAGTCCCCTTCTCCCTGAATTTCTCTTCTCTCTCTCCAAACCCCTATAGGGTCCGTCTGCCCGGACACTCCTGACGCGGCTCAGCTCTCACTCCCATTGGGCGCCCTGTTCTCACAGGAGCCAATCAGCGCCATCGCGGCTCCCGGTTATAAACTCCCCAGGAAGCAGCTGGGGTGCAGATCGCCCCGGACTATGAGGATGGCGGTCACGGCGCCCCGAACCCTCCTCCTGGTGCTCTCGGGGCTTCTGGTCCTGACCGAGACCTGGGCGGGTGAGTGGGGGTCCGGGTCGGGGGAACCAGCGTCACGGGAGGAGCGAGGGGACCGCCCGGCGGGGACGCGGGGCCCGGGAAGCCCCGTCTCCCCCGGGTCCGCCCCTCCGTGTCTCGAGTCTCCGGAGCCTCGTCCCCTCCCGGCCCCATGGAGCTCGGACCCGGGCCCGCAGGGAGGAGCATGAGCCGGGCCTCACTGCCCGTCCCCCCAGGTTCCCACTCCCTGAGATATTTCTACACCTCCGTGTCCCGGCCGGGAGGGGACCCCCGCTTCATCTCCGTGAGCTACGTGGACGACACGCAGTTCGTGCGGTTCGACAGCGACTCGGCGAGTCAGAGGATGGAGCCGCGGGCGCCCTGGATGGACCAGATGGACGGGGAGTACTGGGAGGAGCAGACGCGGATCGCCAAGGACGCCACACAGACTTTCCGAGGGAGCTTGCGGACCCTGCGGGGCTACTACAACCAGAGCGAGGCCGGTGAGTGGCACGGGCCGTCTCAGGTCCCGACCCCCTGCTCCCCACGAACGGGCGGGGTCGCCCCGATTCCCGGGTCCGAGCGTCACCCGGAACTGCGGGACCCGCCCAGACACACCATCCAGAAGAGACCGCGGGAACCTTTCCGGGTTTCCTTTTCAGTTTAGGCCGAAATCTCAGGGGCTGCTGGGGCAAGGGCGGGACTAACGGGGTGTCTGCTGGGTCCGGTCCAGGCTCTCACACCCTCCAAAGCATGTTCGGCTGCGACGTGGGGCCTGGCGGGCGCCTCCTCCGCGGGTACCTTCAACTCGCCTACGATGGCCGGGACTACATCGCCCTGAACGAGGACCTGCGCTCCTGGACCGCGGCCGACAGGGCGGCCCAGAACACCCAGCGCAAGTGGGAGGCAACTGCTTGGGTTGAGCAAGTCAGGGCCTTCCTGGAGGGGGAGTGCGTGCAGTCCCTGGGCATCTACCTGGAGAACGGGAAGGAGATGCTGCAGCGCGCAGGTACCAGGGACCACGGGGGTTCCCGGATCTCCTGTCCTGCTGGGGCTGGTGTCCCACACGGAGGGGAAGAAAGTGGGGTTTGGTGTCCTGGGTAAAGTGCTGACTCCCACATGGTGACCACTGTCTGTCCGAGACCCACACAGGGGGCTGGAAAATTTCCTCAGAGCGTTTGTGTGCCCAAAATCCAGGGAGGAGACTGAGAAGGAGAAATGAGGTGTGGCCATCCCTGGGGGTGATTTCTCACTTCTCCTCTCACTGTCTCTGTGTGTCTCTCTCTCACTTGGTGAGGGCATGTCCTACGGGGGAAAAAAAAAACACAGAAAAATAAAATAAATAAAAGAGAGAGAGATACAGAGAGAGAGAAAGAAACAAGGAAGAAATCAGGGCTGATACCAAGATAAGGAAGCCCTCACTTCTGTCCAGAGCGTCCTCCTGGTTTTCAGATCCTGCCCAGGGACTGACTCGCCCAGAGCCCCTCCTCTCAGACAGTGAGGGTCAGTCTCCGGGAATACACTGGGGATAGACCTGAAGTCACCCTCAGCAGTGCGCAGGGGAGTCTGGCTGCAGTTCCAGCCACCCTGACCTCTCAGGCATTGATCTCAGACACTCCTCTCATGCCTCCCTTCCCCCGCAAATGAGTGTCAAAGCTAACTCCAGTTACTCTGAGTCTCCTGCATCCGCATCGGGATCATAAGTCCCTGTTTTCCCCCTCACAGACCTGGATCCTACCCAGAGCTGCACACCTTGAGTCCACAACCTCCCAGAGGTAGATCCCCCCAGACACCTGAGCCCAGGCTTAGTGGGCCCCCTCCCCAGCCCAGGTGTCCTGTCCACACCCAGATGGTCACACAGGGCTGCTTCCTGGGCAGTGGAGGGGCTGCACCATGTCTGAATTTCCCGACTCTTCCCCGCAGACCCCCCGAAGGCACACGTGACCCACCACCCCACCTCTGACCGTGAGGCCACCCTGAGGTGCTGGGCCCTGGGCTTCTACCCTGCGGAGATCTCCCTGACCTGGCAGCGGGATGGGGAGGACCAGACCCAGGACATGGAGCTGGTGGAGACCAGGCCTGCAGGGGACGGAACCTTCCAGAAGTGGGCGGCCGTGGTGGTGCCTTCTGGAGAGGAGCAGAGATACACGTGCCACGTGCAGCACGAGGGGCTGCCTGAGCCCCTCACCCTGAGATGGGGTAAGGGGGGCTCAGAGCTCTTGTCAGGGGAAGCA
>NW_006204170.1:65384-73349 GCF_000334495.1 Tupaia belangeri chinensis | reverse complement strand
GTTGATGTACTTGATTGAGCCAATATACAGTGTATTCTGGATGGAAAATTCATTTTGTATGCTGTAATGATGTATAGTGAATTAATGTAAATAAATAAATTTAAAGAAGAAAAAAATAAAATATAAAATAAAAAAAGAAGAAGAGGGCTGCTGAATGGCCCTCCCACCTGGGAGGATTCCCCACTTTTCTTCCCTCTGTCTCTCTCTGGCGAGGGCACATGCCCTATTGCAAAAACCTTAAAACATTGAAAATATATAAGCGATATTAAAATCCCTGACACTGAAGGCATTGACAGATGACGTCCAGGCCACATGCTCACACTCAGATTTGGCCCCCTACTCTAGGACCAAACACCTCACCCAATGATTTTGTGTTTAAATGTCCATTTCTGAAAAATGTGGTCTAAACTATACAGACAGCTCTTTCCTCTGAAAAAAGCTAAAAATGCCACCTCTTTTCAAAAGCATCACACTTCTGACAAGATCGTAAAAATGACCCCAAAAAAGCAGGGAGAGATGCTGTGGCGTCCCCACAGAAGACGTGTCTGAGAACGGAGAGAGGCTCTGCGGGTTCATGGCCTGAGGCCAGACATGGAGACCCCTCACTTCCAGCTCTTTTCTTGAGACTTTTTCTAATAATCTGCCCCCCTTATATAACTTTTAGCACAGAATCTGACAATAATGTATTTGTATAATTTATAAAATTTTTGATATATATTCATTATAGAAAAAACTTTAAACGCTAACAGGTATAAATTACGAAAAGAGCCCATAATGCTCATATCCAGAGATATTTGTTGCATTTTCATCTAGTCTGTTCTACATCCTCCTGCTGCTGCCTGAGTCCTGGGTCTCTCTCTCTCTCTCTCTCCATTTCACTCTCTCTGTCAGGTGACAGCACAACCTTGGTGGCCTTGGGCCCTGCACTCTGCAGTGGCCATGTCCCAGGCCAGCTCTCTCACACCCCCTGAGGGGTATTCCTCACCTTCTTCTTCCTCCTCGGACCCTCCAACCTGCCTCCTTTCCACTCTTAGGTGATGAGCTGATTCCTTTCTCCCTGAGAAGAGACAACTCAGGTGAAAACTGTGTCATCATCCCACCTCCCCCCACAGCTCCGTCTCCTCAGCCTCCGCCAGTGATGGTGGGGGTCCTGCTCCTGTCTAAGGCCACCCCTGCACTGGGACAGAAGATTAGGGCTTTCCTGTCCTGCTCCTGTCTAAGGCCACCCCTGCACTAGGACAGATTAGGGCTTTACACCCCTCTGTCATCAATTTCCACTCTGTTGGCTCCTTCACTCCTGCACACAAAGCCCTGCCATTAAAGCAGACAGAGCTAAACTCAGTAGGTCAAATGTCATAAAAAGCCACCACCTGAGCTCAGGTCTCCCGCAACTGCTGCCCCTTCTCTGTGACACCCCTGCAGGACAGTGCCCAAGTCCATCTGTTCATGTTCTCTTTTTAACATCAAATAGATATAGGGACAGTTTTCTTCTTTGTTTTGAGTTTGCTATAGACACAGAGAGAGGGAAAGTGAGAAATCACCCCACACACCCCAGGGGATGGCCATGTCATAATCCTTTTCCACCATTCTCCTCTCAGGACTTTGGAAATACACACACACACACACACACACACACAGCCAGAATGTTTCTCAAGTCATCAAGTCCAGGACTCAAATCACACAGTAGGTCACATGAGATCTAGTTACCTTAACCTCCATGCCACCTGCTTGCCCATGGGCAGTGTTTTAAAAGTCAAATACTTCTACGAGGCGTGTTGAGAACACAGAGGCCCTCAGTTGCTATGAGCCGCCCCCCACTGTCTGGTCCCCAGGGCCATCTTGCTTCACTTATCCTGCCTGGCTCTTGCTGTGACGTCTGTACCTCTCTGTAGCATGCCGACAGTGCTCCTTCTCTGTCAACTTTGTTTTTTTGTTTGTTTGTTTTTGTTTGTTTTTTTTTGAGAGGTTTTTCACTATAGGGCACATGCACTCACCAGACAGACGGAGAGAGACAGAGAGACAGAAAGCGAGAAATCATCCCCCAGAGGGGATGGCCACGCTGCAATCCCCTCTCCTCCATTCTCCTCTCGGGATCTTGGGCATGGGATCTTGGGCATGCACACACACATGCCCAGCTACTCTGCCAGATCTACCTCTGGAGAGCAGAGCACTGACTGTGTCTGGGAAGGTTAAAGAGTCACTAATAAGAAAGGGAAGGATACCCAGAAGGAGGGGTCTGCACCAGGACGCTCACCAAGGGGTAGTTCTAGGTTCTTTTTTCTTAGCTGCCAGGACACATGTGCTCACCAGAGACACAGAGAGAGGGGGAGAAAGTACCTCTAATGGAGCACGGTCACACCATAGTCCTTCTCCATCCTGTCAGGATACGAAGTATGCATGCTCATGTGCCTGGCATATTTTTTAAGTCACCATGGCTAGGATTTAAACCATGGCTGGCCACATTGGATCGGGCTACCCTTAACCATTAGTACAAGGTACCAGGCCAGTTTTGTGTTCTTACCATCCCAGAAACCAAACTGACCTTAGAGTAAAATCCCCAGATGGTAAAAGTGACCTTGGATTTCAGGAAGGACAGGTGACTATTACATACATACTATTACATACACTATGGTTTTCTCATTGACTCATGAGTAAACTGGCACTCGGGAAGTTCATGTGACTTGCCCAGCATCACACATTGAGAAGTGCCAGATCTGGGATCTGAACCTAGAAAGTTGAGTTTCTCAGCCCACACTTTTATCATTACACTATATTACCTCTCCTAAGGGAAGGCATTCAGCATCTTTTCAGTTGATGAGGTGATGAAAACCTACCAATGCAGAACTTAGAAACAAAGTGAAGCATCATTTTTTCCCAATAAACCCAAGTATCCAGTCAGTGGTGACCATTTTCAGCTTGATGTGGCAAGACCATAGTGACCTTGGTACAGCATAAATATGTGGGCCATATCTTGTCTAGTTCCTCATAGACCCAGCTTGGTTCTTCTCCAGTGTCTCCTCTTTGAGTTTTATCTGATTTCATTATCAGTTTTCATTCTAATCCACTGGGGAATAGGACGATTTTGCTTCTGTTTTTTTGGCCAGAAACTGCTTGATTCTGAAAGTCTTGTGAGAAGACATGGCGAAGAGCTGAGTAGACAGCACACACCACAATGGTGGAGAAAGGAAAAGTGCAATGAGTTTTCAATTCCCGAGAGCAGTGGTTCCTACTACTAACTGGCCATCAGGGAGGGACACACATGGCTATCTCCTACCCTCACATCCCTGTGGTCCATGAGCTTGGTAAGAGGTCTGTGTTCTTCACAATCAGCTGGATCTGCCCCCACAGATTCCAAGTAAGAACCATGACATTGAGTTCCAGTCCCTAAATCTTATATGTCAACACTCCATTTCCAAACCACAGTCCTCCCCCACCCAAATTCCTATCATGTACCCTGGGGTAACTCTAGTGTTGGTGGGTGCAGAAGTCCAGGACACTTGCCACACACAGATTCATGCATTCACCTCCAGATAACCAGATGCAGTCCCTCTGGGGTAGAGCTGGAAACTTTTGCTTTTTGCCTTTTAAAAAGAGCTCTGGGGGGTAGGGGTGGGCAGGTGGCATGGTGGCTAAGGCGTTGGACTCCCACACGGCGAATGGAAGTTTGAGTCCAAGACCTGGCAGCTCTCTCTCTCTCTCTCTCTCTCTCTCTCTCTGCATGTGTGTGTGTGTGTGTGTGTGGTAAATTTAAAAAATAGTAACAACAATAAATAATTTAAAAAAAAAGTGCTTGGGGTGTTTCTGGGATCACACTTAGAGAAAAATGACCCTAGGGCAGGGCTTCTGAATTTTAGTATGTAAGCACATTCTAGGCAGAATTTAAATTAAAATGCAGGTCCTGACTCTGTTGCTCTGGTCCTGGTACTGAAATTCTGCAATTCTGACAAACTCTCAGATGCTGCTGATGCTGCTGCTCTGACAGCCACACCTTGAGCAGCATGTAAAAAGGATTTCCAGCCTTTCTCTGGACCTTCGAGAGCAAAACTCCCACAGACACACACAGGCCTAGCCTTCCCCTAATTCTCTATGGAGTAGAATCTCCTCTTCCAGCTCCAGTCAGACAGGCCCCATTGATAAGAGGAGTTGCTCCAGCTTGCACATTCTCAGTTTCTTGCTCTGGAACTCTACCCTGATCACAAACCACCACCAGCCACACTGTTGGAAGTGGTGGACATTGATTTTCTATGTACATAAAATAGCTAGTTTTAAAAAGCAACGTAACACACAAGGGTGATAAAACAACAGGAAGATAAACCATGGGCGATTCAGTTTCCATACGTAGGACACATTAAGAAAAAAGTATGCAGTTAGGTAGACCCCAAAAGATAGACCATTTTCCAAAGTTCTCTCCAAGTTTAGGATCTCAAATCCTTTCACCTAATATCTATTGTCTCATTACTCTTTTTTTTCTTTTAAATTAGAAGATGGATACCATTTAAATTCTCTGAAAGCATTGTGAAGAAGGACTGTGGCCTCTTCCAATATTGAGAATATTCACTTATGGGTTGTAAAGACTCTCCTGGTGCCAGCAGGTGATAAAGAGGGTAATGCACTAGATCACACATGGCCAACTCCACAGTTTAAGTCCTGGACATGGTGACTTGAAAATCATACCAGGTGAATGCATGTGCCTGTCCAAAAACCCAGGAGAAGAATGGAGGAAAAGGGATTGTGACATGGCCATATCCCTGCAAGGGGAGTGGGAGGTGTTGATTTCTCACTTTCACTCTCTTTCTGTTTCTCTCTCTCTCTCACCAATGAGTACATGAGTCAAAAAGCTGAAAAAATATTAATAAAGATTATACACGATGACTTCTATCCCAGAGATTCAAGGATGGTTCAACACCTGCAAAACAATAAATGTAATGCATCACATTAACAGAAGGACAGATGAGAACCATATGATTATATCAACTGATGGGGGAAAAAAAGCACCTGATAAAAAAGAACATCTCTACTTTCAATAGTCAAAGAAGGAACATTTCTTCACACCATAAAAGCCATATATGATGAACTCAAGCTAACATCATTCTGAATGGGGAAAAGCTAAAAGCACCCCACTAATACATGACAAGGTTGTCCACTCTCTCCACTCCTTTTCAATATCCCAAGTCACCACAATCAGACAAAGGAGTGAACTAAAAAACATTCAGATAGGAAAGGAAGAAGTCACATTGTCCCAATTTGCAGATGATATGATTATATACTTAGAAAATCCTGACGAATTCATGAAAAACATATCCTAGAACTAATAAATGAATTCAGTAAAGCTGTAGGATACAAAAAAAAAAAAGTTTGTAGTTTGTAGCTTTTAAAATATACCAACAATGAACAGAATTGAAGAATTAAAGAGAGCAATCCCACTTACAATAGCCACACACAAAAAATAAACTACCTAGCAATAAATCTAACTGAAGAGGTAAAGAATCTTTAGTACAAAACCAAAAGAAATAAATAGGAAAAGTTAACCAAAAAATGGAAAGATATCCCTTGTTCTTGGATTAGAAGAATGAATATAATTAAAATGTCAATACTACCCAAATTAATTTACAAATTCAATGTAATTCCTATCAAATTACCAGCAGCATTCTTCCCAGAAACAGAAAAAAGTATCATAAAATGTGTCTAAAATTCTAAAAGACCCTGTACCAAGGCAATATTGTTCAGAAGGAATAAAGTTAGGCATCTCATTACCTGACCTCAAAATATATTACAAAGCTGGAGTAATAAAAATACCATGGTGGGGGGCAGCCCATGTGTTGGTAGTTAAGTTGACTGGATCCCAAAGGACTGACCATATGGTTCAAGTCATGGACTAGCAGCTTGAGAAACATGCTGGGATCATGTACATGCATGTCCAAAAATTCTAAAAAGAGAGAAAAATGAAGAAAGGATTGCAGTGTCACCATGATCCATGAAATAGAGGGGTGCTTTCTTGCCCTCTCTCTCTCTCTTTTACCGTCTATCTCTCTCAGTGAGTGCACATGGCCTCTGGCAAAATAATTAAAAACAAACACAGAATGGTACTGACACTAAAACAGACATAAACCACTAGAACAGAATAGAGAATCCAGAAATAAACTCAACTGATTTTTGACAAAAGTCAAAAGACTATCCAGTAAAGAAATTGAATTCTTTTCAACAAATGATCCTAGGAAAATTGGATATCCACTTGTAGAAAAAATGAAACCAGATCCCTCTCACCATTAATAAAAATCAACTCAAAATGGATTAAAGATTTAAATGTAAAGCCCCAAAGAATAAAACTACTTGTGGGAAACACAGGGAAAGAATCGAACATGGTAACAAGCAAATGATTTTTAAAATAAGACCCCGAAAGCATGGGCAGTAACTCCAAAATTAGACAAGTTGAATCATGTCAAGATAAAAAGCTCCTGTACAGCAAAGGAAACAAAAAATAAAGAGACGACCCACAGAATGGAAGAAAATATTCACAAACTATACTTCAGATAAGGGATTGTTAACTAGAATATATAAGAAACTCAAGTAGCTTACCCAGAATAAAACCTAATAATCCAGTTTAAAAATGGGCAATCAATCTGGACAACTCCCAAAAGAAGACATAGAATGGCAAGAGCATATGCAAAATTGCTCAACATTTCTTATCATAAGGGAATGCAAATCAAAAACCACAATGAGTTATCTCCTAACCTCAATCAGAATGGCTATAAAAAGAAAAAAGAAAAAGAAAAAAAAAAAAGTCTTGGTGAGGTTGTAGAGAAAAGGGACCTTCATGTACTGTTGATGAGAATGTAAATTAGTAAAGCCTCTGTGGGGAACAATATGAAGGTCCTTCAAAATTTACAAATAGATCTACCATATGACTCAGTAATCCCATTCCCGGGTATTTACTCAAAGAACAGAAAATCACTCTGTCAAAGAGACACTTTGCACATCCAGATTTATTATAGCATTATTCTGAATAACAAAGACACAGAATCAACATATGTTCCCCAAAATTGATGACTGGGTTAAGAAAATGGCATATATACATAATGGACTACTGCTCAGCCAGGAAGAACAGTGAAATCCTGTCATGTGATAAAAAGTGGATGAATTTAGAATATTTCATGCTAAGTGCAACCAGTCAGACTATGAAAGAGAAACGCAGTCTGTCACCACTTATCATATACTGACTGTGTACATTCTGTGTCCCAAGCTGAAAGATTCAAAGAGACAGAAGGACAGAGGGTAACTGTAGACACCAGAGACTTCAAGAGAGATGAGGAGTTGAAGTGAAAAGGGCTCAGAAAAAGCATTTTAACAGTTTAACAAACACAAGAATGCATGTAAGCAAGGGAAATAGTTATGGAATGATATACTATTACAGAGTAAAAAAAAAGGGGGGGTCATTGCCAATGATAAAGTTTGATATAACACTGATAAGGGAAAGAAAAATCATTTAAGTTTTTGATATGTAAATATATCATTTAAGTTTTTGATATATAAATATATCAATATATCAAAAACTTAAATGAGATAGCTATAGATACAGATATGTCAAAACTTAAAAAAACATAGAATAGGCCAACAGGTGGCATGGTCATTAAGGCAGTGGACTCTCACAGGGCCAACCATAGTTTTAGTCCTAGACCTGGAAGATTGAAAATCATGCAGGGTTGGGATCAGCAGTTAGCGTAATGGCTATATCGCTGGACTCCCACGTAGTCGATCGCGGTTCGCGTCCCAGACCCAGCGGCTTAAACTCACATCGAGTGCGTGTGCATGCATACCCAAGACCCAAGATCCCGAGAGAATGGAGGAGAAGGGATTGCAGCGTGGCCATCCCCTCTGGGGGGTGATTTCTCGCTTTCTATCTCTCTGTCTGTCTGGCAAGTGCACGCGCCCTATAGCAAAAACCTCTAAAAAAAAAAAAAGAAAGAA
>NW_006204170.1:57016-65371 GCF_000334495.1 Tupaia belangeri chinensis | reverse complement strand
AAAGAAAGAAAGAAAGAAAGAAAGAAAGAAAGAAAGAAAGAAAGAAAGAAAGAAAGAAAGAAAGAAAGAAAGAAAGAAAGAAAGAAAGAAAATCACGCAGGGCATGTGTGCATGTGCGCATGTGTGCACAGAATCCAAGGAAGAAAAGGAAGAGAAGGGAGTGTGGCATGGCCACCCCCCATGAAGTGTGTGAGTTCTCATTCTCCTTCTCACTGTCTCTGTCTGTCTCTCTCCAGCGAGCACATGTATCCTATGGCAAAACCTTAAAAAAAATAGAGAGAAAAAAATCAAAGATGCACAGAATAATGAAATGTTCTTTGTTGAAGATGATGAATATGATAATATCTTTGACTTGATTATCACACACTACATGTATGCCCTGAAAAATAATATTATTGAGCCAGCCCTATGGTCTGGGGGTTGAGGGAGCCGGATCCTAAGGCAAGAAGAAAGCTAGAAGATGGAAACAGGTATGAGGGAGTCGAGTATCTGCCTATTTAGCTAGACAGAAAAACCAATCAAAGTAGAAAATTCCCCACTTAAGGTATGTTAGGTGAGAGATTTCCTGGGGGGATGTCTAGTGCATTAAGCCATATTTGACATAGACAATAAGATATATCAGTGGACTTGGCCACAAGTGATACAGCCAATGGGATGAGAGCTATCAGTGGGCCCAGACAACGATCAACCGCCATGCCCCCTGGTTAAAGAATTATAAACCCCATGGCACTACCAGGGCCCTTGAGCCTCTCTTTCTCTCTCACACTCAGATTACTCCGACCTCTCAGGAGTGTACTTTCACTTTTGCTTAGTCTTTCCCTCTCACACTCAGATCACTCTGACCTCTCAGGAGTGTACTTTCACTTTTGCTTAATAAACTACCTTTTCCTTTGGTGTGCTTCATTCAATTCTTTGTCTAAAATACCAAGAACTTGGACATTGCAGAAGCTATTCCACAACAATCCCACAAGGCTAACTGACCATGCAGTCCTGGTGGCTTAAAAAATATGCTTGGCACTTGTGTGTGCATGCTCCAGACTGAAAAGGGATGGAGAAATGGGGGAGAAGGAATTGCAGCATGACCAGGTCCCATTGGGGGGTGCTTTCTTCCTCTCCCTCTCTCTCTTATCTCTCTCTACAATTGCACACAGCTTCCAGCAAAACACATGCACACACACAAACACACACACAAACATATTGTACTCCACAAAGATGTACAATAATTAAATGTAAAAAAGAAATTGTAGGGACCAGGAGGTGACATAGAGGTTAAGGCACTGGGATCCTCTATGCCTGGGTGTGTGGACTGAGTCCCAAATCTGGCACCATGAAAATCACACTAGGTGCATAAGCATGTGTGCCCAAAATCCTAAGAGAAAACAGGAGAAGGAACTGTGACAGGGCCAAGTCCCCAGAGAGGGTGATTTCTCACTTTCCCTCTCTGTCTCTCTTTGGTGAACACATGCAACCCATAGGAAAAAAAAAGAAGAAGAAGAAGAAGAAAAGAAGAAGAAGAAGAAAAGAAAGAAATTATAGGGGGCCAGTTGGTAGCAACTGGACTCCACATGGCTATGCAGTTTGAGTCCTGGACCCAGGGGCTTGTAAAACATGCCAGAAACATGTGCCACTGTGTCCCAAACCCCAAGAGAATGGAAGAGAAGGGATCATTCCTCCTAGGGAATGCGTTCTCATGTTGCCTCTCTGTCTCTCCAGCATGTGCACAAGCCCTGTAGCAAAAAGAGAGAAAGAAAGAGAGAGAAAGAAAGAAATTAGTAAATAAATTTTTTAAAAAATTTAAAGGGGACCACCAATTAGCATAATGGCTATGTTCCCCCCTGGAGGGTGATTTCTTGCTTTCTTTCTCTCTATCTCTCTCTGTCTTTCTGGCAAGCACACATTCTCTATAGTAAAAACCTCTCCCCCCACAAAAAAAAAAAAAACAAACAAACAAAAAAACTGGGAAACTTACCAGCAGATGGCATAATGGTTACATTGCTGGACCCCCACATGGCCAACCACAGTTCGAGTCACAGATCTGAGGCTTCAAACTCAGGGTGGCACATGTGTGTGTGTGTGCATGCCCAAAATCCCAAGAAGAGAATGGAGGAGAAGACATTGCAGTGTGGCCATCCCCCCTGGAGAGTGATTTGTCACTTTTTGTTTGTCTCTCAATGTCTCTTCAGTGAGCACACATTCTCTGTAGCAAAAATCTCTTTTAAAATGTTAAAAGAAAGAAAGAAACTGGGAAAATTTCAGAAAACACAAAAACATCTTTTCAGTACCAAGGAGAGAAGGAAAAAAAAGTCACTCCCACAAAGCAGGTATCCCCCCACTAAGGCTGCAGAGGAAATGTCACGTCTCAAAACACTGATAAGGGAAAGAAAAAGTAAAGGGTCGTACAGCCGTCAGGGAGAGTGTTCAGGGGAGACCCTGTACAAAGACAGGATATGACAGTCAGAGGGCCTATGGAGCACCTGGGCCAGCCTCCTCCTAGGGGGAACTCTGAGCCAGAGAAGAACATTTCCATATCTTCATTATGGCCAACTGCCCTCATCAGCTCTCTTCAGATATTTATTTCAATAGGAATTTGTGTAACTTTTCCATTTCCTTGGAGTATAAAAATAAGGTATAAAAATAGAACACTCAGTTCTGTTTTCTCAGGGTCCAGGAACCACCTTACAAATGATAAAATCCCCAAAGGTGAGTCCCTCATTACAGTCGAGTAACAGCCCAGGTTAGTCCTGGACCCCCTGACAGCTGTGCAGCTTCTGTTTGCTTTCTCGTCAGTTCTTGAGTAATTAAAGATACAAATTTTGCATCTGGCTTTCCATACACAAGCTGTGTGAACTCGGACAAACCATTCAGTTATCCTGAGCCTCAGCCTCCTCCTCTGAGCTGGGTGCCTCCATGTGGCAGGCCTCTACTAGGGAATGGAGAAATAAAACCTGTCTCTGCTTCGAAGTGGCCCCCAGTCTAGTAGAAGATAAATAGGAAAATATCAACAATCCAACAATATTAGTCAAAAGCACAAAAGTAGTAGAGAAAAGCATAAATAACCTGGAGCTGGGAGCAAACTAGGAGGGCTTCTCAGTACATACAACAGGAAGTCCAGGAAGAAGAATCAGGGAAAAGTACCAAGCTGCGAAATAGGGCACTAGATTTAGAGAGCGATCAATAACTTAGGTTTTCATCAGCTGGTGTTGAGAAAAACTAGGGTAATAAAGTCTACCATATATTGGTGCAGTTCAAGTCCCAGACCTGGGGGCTTGCTTTCTTACTGTCTCTGTCTCTCTCTCTCTGTTCCTCTCTGGTCAAATTATAAATGAATAAATAAATAAATAAATAAATAAAGTTAAATAAAATACTTCTTTCAAAAAAAAAAAAAAAGATGTTGGATCCCACATGGCAGACTCCATAGTTTGAGGCCCGGACCTAGTCGCTTGAAAAACACACCAGGCATGTGTGCATGCATGCCAAAAATCCCAAGAGGAGAATGGAGGACAAGGGTCTGCAGTACGTCCTTGCCCTCTAGGAAGTGATTTTTCACTTTCCTCTGTCTCTGTCTCTCTCTCTCTGTCTCCTTCTGGTGAGCACATACCCTATAGCAAAAATCTAAAACAATAAAACCCTACCATATAGTGATGTTGTGGAAGTCAATGTGACAGATGGAAATCTTTCATTTAACATACATTTATACACAGAATACCTCCCTGATCTCACTATACTGGGAGCAGCAGATGCTCCTTTTGGTCCCCTCCTAGACAAGTAAAGCTGGTTAAAAATGGGCAAAACCAAATTACGCACTTTCTTAGGCTATGAAGAACCAATCAACAGGTAAAAGTGCCCCCTCTCCATATCCCATAAGAGGGGAAGAAGAGAGCTTGAAAATCACTTGGTTCTTTTGCTGAAGCATCGCTTAGTTGAAAATATCTTGTATTTGAATGATGTGGGAAAATGCTTTGCTTAGACTGAAGAATGCAAGGGATGACCTCTGGATGACCCGAGCAATCAGCAAGGTGGGACCATGACACCAAGTGAGACTCAATAAAAGTGGTAAACTTTCCAGGCCCCTCTGACGATGAGAGAGCAAATAAAAGGATTTGAAGAATAACCTTCATTTCGGCCTCTTGCACTTAATACTAATGCTTTTACCTTCCTGTAACCACACACAGACATATGAGCTAGAAGCAACCATAGCCCTACAATGGGACTAGTTCCCTGACCAACGCCATGCTTGTATCAGCGACACCTGAGGATTACAGTGTCATGGAAACTCTCTTCTCTGGTGAAGAGTACCTACAAACACCAGCAGATTTTGGTGTCTATACCCCGATTGGGTTGAATAGTGTCCTCAAAACTCATGTCCACCAGGAACCTCAGAATGTCATCTTATTTTGAAATAGGATCTCTGCAGTAAATCAAGTTAAGATGAGGTCACACTGGAGTAGGGCATGCCTTAATTCAATGACTAACATCCTTGCAAGAGGGAAATTGAACACAGCACACATAACACAGAAAATGCCATGTGGTGATGAGAGGAGAGACTGACCTGGTGTGTCCACAAAGGAAAGGATGCCCAGGATAGCTGGCAGCCACCAAAAACTGGAGAGAGGCATGAAACAGATTCTTCCTCACAGCTTCTAGAAGGAATGGACCTGGCTGACACCTCAAGTTCAGTCTTCTGGCCCCCAGAATTGTGAGAATGAATTTCCGTGTGCCAACCAGATTTTTTTTAAAGAGACAGAAAGAGAAGAGAGAGAGAGACCGTCAAATGAGCTATGGTCACACTTTAGCCATTTTCCCTCCATTTCTCCATCCTGTCAGGATTTGGGGCACACATACCCAGCATGCTTTTCAAGCTGGCAGGGCTAGGATTTGAAGCATGGTCAGCCACATGAGATCCACCTTCCAATGCACAATGCTTAACTACTGCACTATAAGGCCAGCCCTAAATCATTCAGATTTTTGTACTTTGTTACGGCAACCCTGGGAAACTAATATGTACCACCGCTCCCCACCCCACAATAAAGAGATTTTCCTTCTATGTCCCCTAAGACTAGGGATAGTTTTTTACCCTTTCAAATAGAAAAAGACAGTTACCAATGCTGGTTACTGAATCAGCTCAGAAATGTGCATTTCAAAGGGCAGTAAGATAACTGAACAACTAAAACCAAATTAGCAACTTCTCAAGGGAGGCACAGGGCATGGGAATTCACTTCCTACAGCTCTATAATATAAGACTCTTTAAACTGTAGTTGTGTTTACAAATACCTGCAGATTATTTGATATTCCTCCCTTGAACAAGCAGAGCCTACTTCCCCTCCATTTAAATGTGGGCTGTCTTTTTGTTGTGGTTAGTTCTTTTATTGTAGGCTAGCAATATTCCATGTCTGTGGAGTTTCTACTGGTCTTTCAATTCCTTCAATCTCCAAATGGCAGACTTACTGTGACAGTCAAAGTGGTGTTGTGGGTCCAGGCACCACAAGCTACCATGTTCATGCAGGAACCACAGTGCTAGATTCCCACAGCCTGTCTCTTCATCTTGGTTTTTCCACAGAAGGAGCAAGTGTACTTGGTGTGCTGGCTGATTTCATTTTCTTCACCATTTTCCAGAGGGAGGCTCCACAGTGGGTCACGTATTTACCATCATTGCTGACCTGCTTGGTGTGTTTAGCCATAGCACCACCAACTAGGTCCAAGCCCAGAGAGGAGATGTGGGCCATCTTTAGTGACTCTCTTCTGACACAATGTAGGAGGGTGATAGTGTGTGACTTCTCAGACTGGGCCATAAGAGACATTATCACTTTCTCCTTGCTCTCTCACTCTTAAATCACTTGCTCTAGTTGATGCCATGGCCATGTCATGAAGACACTCAAGCAACACTGAAAAGAGATTTATGGGCCAGCCAGGTGGTGTGGTGTTCAAGGCAGTTGGGTCCTGAACCCAGTGGCTTGAAAGACATGTGTGCATGGTCAAAATCCCTAGAGATGAATTGGAGGAGAAGGGATTGCAGCATGGTTATCCATCCAGGAAGCAATTTCTCACATTACCACCCTCTCTGTCTCTCTCTGCTGAGGACATGTGCCCAATACAAACTTTAGAAAAAATGAGCCAGCAAGTGACATGATGGTTGAGGTACTGGTCTCCCACATGGCTGACCAGTTCAGGTCCTGAACCTGGTGGCTTGCTTTCTCACTCTCTCTGTCTCATGAAACTGAAAAATAATAATAAATAAAATTAAATAAAATAATAAAAAAAAATTATGTGAAGCTGGTCTCATGAACTAGTGGTTAAGGAAGCCAGATTCCACATGACCCATTGTGGTTCAAATTTTGGCCCCACAGTTCGAGAAACACACTGGGTAAATGTGTGTACATACCCAAATCCAAACAGGATGGAGAAATGGAAAAGGGATTGTGGCATGACCACACTCCTTTGGGGGGTAGGGGCTCACTCTCTCTCTCTCTGCAGAGTGCATGAACCCTCTAGCTCAAAGAGAGAGAGAGATTGATGGATGTGATGAGAAACAGGCTTCTTGTCAACACCCAGCACAATCCGCAGGCACCTGTGGAAGCCACCTTGGAAGAGGAACCTCCAGCCCCGCTCACACTCTCAGATGACGGCAGCCTTGACTGATACCTTGACTGCAACCACATCAGCCCCTGAGCCAGAGCCACTTAGCCACGCCATTGCCATACTCCTAATCCAAAATATTATCATGAGACGACTAATGTTTATTGTTTTCAAGTACTAACCTTCACAGTTTGTCAGAGGACAGATGACTAACTTAAGACTCTTTAACCCTTAAACCTTCCTTTCTACCTATAAGACACTCCCTATGTAACTTCTTCCTGCCCCTGATTTACCAACAGAACAGGTTCAATCCCAAATCTCTGTCCACGCTAGAACACAGGATTTGCAGAACCTCTGCCTCTGTCCTCTTCCAGACCAAGGATGTTTACATCATGAGTGTGCTAAGGAAGACAGGGTCAAGAGTAAGATCCAGGGATGATCTATAGCCAGGACAAAGGCCACTTGAGATTAGGTTCCTTTGGTTCTCACTGTGAAACTTTAATTTGTAAAAAAAAAAAAAAAAATTAAAATAGAAAACAAAATTCAATAAGTTAAAATAAATATCTGGGAGAGCCCGTGGCCTAGTGGTTAAGAGAGCTGGATCCCACATGGCCAATAGTTCAAATTCCAGATCCACTGGCTTGAGAAACACACCAGGCATGTGTGCATGTGAGCCCAAATCCCAACAGGAGGGAGAAATGGAGGATGGAGGAGAAGGGATTGAGGTGTGACCATGCCCTGTGTGGGAGGCTGTCTCCTTCGTGCTCTCTCTCTCTCTCTCTGGCAAATGCACATAGCTTCTGTCAAATTGAAAATAAATCAAATAAAAAATGATGATAATAAAATAAAATCTTTGAGTATATTCTATGTCAAGCATAGTACCAGACAACAGGCTTCTGCAAGAACAACTACTGTTTAAAAACACACAGGAATGGTAAATTGGCTTATAGCTGAAGCTATTGGTGCCCCATTCCTAGTGCCTTAGGCCAACATCTGACTACAGAATTTGGGGCATCCAGTGCACAACAAAACCGTGGAGTCCCTCATTCAGGGACTAAGAATTCCCAGAGGGTAGTACAGGGCATTAGAACAACCACACAGGCCTGTGCCATGGCGAGCCCCGCCTCAGGCATTCACTTGTAGGAGAGGCCGTTATTGCTCTTCCTGCAGCTTTATCTGTGGATGGAGCGTGCTTGGTCTACACCAGGGGAAGCAGGAAATCTTATTACCCCTGTGACAAAGAGGGAGCTGATACATAAATCCTCCAGGTTCCTCATCTTCTGGTTGGTATAACTCTGAGGAGTCTTCAGTTTCCCAGTGGGATTGAAATGCCAGTGCCACATGGGTAACTGGGACATTTCCTGGGATCACCTCCAAAATAAACTGCTTACACTCATATTCTTGTCTCAGTCTACTTCTCAGGACACCCAAACCAAGGCAGGTCTGATAAGTCAATTCTAAGTGGTGACTGCTTGGAACCCAGTGTAATGAAGATATTTAGGGGTCAGCAGGTGGCCTCCTGGTTAAGGCACTGGACTCCCACATGGAAGACCACAGTTTAGTCCCAGACCTGGCGGCTTGAGATTCATGCCAGGCATGTTTGAGTATATGAAGAGAATGCAGAAGTGATTGTAGCATGGCCATCCCCTCAGGGGGTGATTTCTCACTTTCTGTCTCTGTCTGTCTCTCCAGTGAGCAAAAATTCCCTACAGCAAAAATCTCTTAGAAAAAAAAAAAAGAATTTAAATCTACATGTGGATTCAGCGGGGTGAGGGCAAAATC
>NW_006204170.1:43495-53318 GCF_000334495.1 Tupaia belangeri chinensis | reverse complement strand
GGCAAGTGCACATAGCTTCTGGCAAATTGAAAATAAATCAAATAAAAAATGATGATAATAAAATAAAATCTTTGAGTATATTCTATGTCAAGCATAGTACCAGACAACAGGCTTCTGCAAGAACAACTACTGTTTAAAAACACACAGGAATGGTAAATTGGCTTATAGCTGAAGCTATTGGTGCCCCATTCCTAGTGCCTTAGGCCAACATCTGACTACAGAATTTGGGGCATCCAGTGCACAACAAAACCGTGGAGTCCCTCATTCAGGGACTAAGAATTCCCAGAGGGTAGTACAGGGCATTAGAACAACCACACAGGCCTGTCCCATGGCGAGCCCCGCCTCAGGCATTCACTTGTAGGAGAGGCCGTTATTGCTCTTCCTGCAGCTTTATCTGTGGATGGAGCGTGCTTGGTCTACACCAGGGGAAGCAGGAAATCTTATTACCCCTGTGACAAAGAGGGAGCTGATACATAAATCCTCCAGGTTCCTCATCTTCTGGTTGGTATAACTCTGAGGAGTCTTCAGTTTCCCAGTGGGATTGAAATGCCAGTGCCACATGGGTAACTGGGACATTTCCTGGGATCACCTCCAAAATAAACTGCTTACACTCATATTCTTGTCTCAGTCTACTTCTCAGGACACCCAAACCAAGGCAGGTCTGATAAGTCAATTCTAAGTGGTGACTGTTTGGAACCCAGTGTAATGAAGATATTTAGGGGTCAGCAGGTGACCTCCTGGTTAAGGCACTGGACTCCCACATGGAAGACCACAGTTTAGTCCCAGACCTGGCGGCTTGAGATTCATGCCAGGCATGTTTGAGTATATGAAGAGAATGCAGAAGTGATTGTAGCATGGCCATCCCCTCAGGGGGTGATTTCTCACTTTCTGTCTCTGTCTGTCTCTCCAGTGAGCAAAAATTCCCTACAGCAAAAATCTCTTAGAAAAAAAAAAAAGAATTTAAATCTACATGTGGATTCAGCGGGATGAGTGCAAAATCATAATTTTGGCCATCACCATGACAAAGGAAATGGTGGCACTCGAATCTGAATGATGAGACTGATTTGACAAAATGCAATTATTGAAGGCTGTTACTCTACAGTTATGGGGTCTTATTTTTGGCCTAGATATGATTTCTTTTTGATTTCAAGAGAGATTTTTGCTATAGGGCATGTGCGCTTGCCATAGAGACAGAGAGATGAAAATAGAGAAATCACCTCCCAGGAGGGATGACCACACCACAATCCCTTCTCCTCCATTCTCTTCTCATGCACATATGGCCAGCATGAGTTTTAAGCCACTGGGTTTTAGGCTTGAACTACAGTCGGCCATGTGGGAGCGTAGTGACAGCCATTATGCCATCTGCTGGCCCTTCATTTTTTGTTTTTCTGAAACTTTTTTGCTATAGGGCATGTGCATTTTCTGGAGACAGACAGAGACAGTGAAAGGGGAAGTGGGAAATCACCTGCTACCTACACTCCCAGGAGGAATGGCCATGCTCCAATCCCTTCTCCTCCATTCTCCTCTCAGGATTTTTGGGCACACATGCACACACAGGTACCTGGCATGTTTTTCAGGCTGCCTGGTCTGGGACTTGAACTGTGGTTGGCTGAGTGGAAGTCCAATACCTAAGCCAGCACACATCTGCTGGCCCCTAGATGTTTCTTTCAGCAATGTAGAAGATGGATTAAGAGATGGCAAGACTGAAAGCAGGAAGACCAATGAGGAAGAGAGGCTTGCAGCTGGTCAGCAGAAGAGGACAGTTCCCTGGATGACTCCACACACCCTGGGTTCACTGACGAAAACTAAAGAGGAGGCAAACCAGGCGTCAAGGATAAATTAATCTGTGCTGCATAAGAGACTGCAAGCTCTGGAAGCTCCTGGTCCTCAAGCCTCCAATTTAACTAGCAAGAGGTAGGAAATGAGGAAGGTCAACAGACCAATTCCAAGAACTGGGGCCTGAAGGCTCTCTTTGCAGCCAGGTTAAACAGGCACAGCCATCCCAATTTCCCCCACGCCAGCTCACCCTTTCCTGTTACAGAGTGCTCACTCCCCCTCACCTGCTCTCTCCAGAACAGCTCAGAGCACTGCCAGGGCGACCCCTTCCACTGCTGGTTTTCTCCAAGAAATATTCAATGAAATTAAAATACAAACTTACGTCCCACATACAACACTGTAATCTAATCCAAAAGCTACTAGAAACTAACCCTTACAGCTTTTCAGCAATTTAGAGATCACATGTGAGACACTGCTGTGGTGGGGAAAGACTAGCTTGGGAATGTGCCCTGGATGGCCTAGAAAAATATGCCAAGAAGACTGAGAAAGTTACCCCCCAAATGAGAATAACATACAAGAAATAATAGATACTGTCAAATGTCCAAACATCCAGATAATTCGTATCCCAGAAGATGAAGAGACTCATAAGGTCATTGATAATCTATTCCATGAAATCCTGCGAGAAAACTTTCCAAACCTAGAGAGGCATTCAAAGATCCAATCCCAAGAAATACAAAAGACCCCAAAATAGAATGAACTCAAGAAGATCTTTTCCAAGACACATTATAGCCAGATTGACCAAAACCACAATGACAAGATACTAAGATTGGCAAGAGAAAAACATCAAGTTACCTACAAAGAACCCATCAGAATAACAGCAGACCTCCTCTCATCAGAAACAATGTGAGCAAGAAAAGAATGGGAAAATATATTCAAAGTGTTCAGAGAAAAGGCAATTTCAACCAAGAATACTATACCTGGAAAGATTATCCTTCATATGGGAAGAAAAGATAAGAACATTCTCAGATAAACAAAACCTGAAAGAATTTACCAACACCGGACCAGATCTTCAAGAAGTTCTCAAGCGAGTGGTATATCAGGAAAATTAAATACAGACACACAGAAATAAGAGTTCAAAAATTAAGAAAATGGCCAACTTTATCATAGGGGCAAGTCCGGAGTTGAATATTATATCTCAGAATTTAATCCAGAAGGTCGAACCACAACAGAAGATAGATTAAGTACATGAGACTGAACTGTTGAAATAGCATTTCATGACTTGACTAAACCATTGCTGATTTTCTTCTAGGCTTTGTTTTCCGTTGTAAGGATTTTTGTCCTGTCTTGAACTGTCAATAGGTTCATGTACCTACTATTTGAACAGAATCCTAACCTGTTTCATGGCTTTAAGTTTTAAGCAAAGTTCCTTAGCATTTATTTGATTTATTAAAGTTAAAACTGCATTTCTTGAAATTACCAGCTGAACTTGCTGTTGAAAGTAGTTAGAAATTGTGTGATCAATAAAGTGTGTGGGGGGTGAGAGGGAATGGAAAACAGCTGTAGACACCAGAGATAGTGTGAGAAAAGAGAGCTATGTAATTCTTTTATAGTAGTATATTGGGGTGTCAGAGGGGGGTCACTTCCCAGCAAGGCTACTACAGTCTCTGGAGCAAATAGCAAGCGGCCTTGCCAACCTAGTAATTCGACCTAAGTTTTATTCCTAGGTCGGGGGTGGGGGGATTTACACAGCAGCGGCCTTGCCAATGTGCTAACCCGACCTAAGTGGTACTTAAAGGTCAAAAGCTCAAAACAGATCCTGGGGCCCTACTGGGTCAGACTCCTCCACCAAGTCTTTCAACTGGTGGATGAATAAACACGGGTGATCCATGCAGCAGATGATTCAGCAATATACAGGAACTAACTACGATTTGTGCAATCACACCGACACACCTCAAGTGCATCGTACTACGTAGGTATTACCAGAGTGTTTCAAAAAACTCATTCCTGTGTACAAATGGCTTAACAATAAAAACAACACGGAAACTAGATGACTCTGTGACACAGTCAGTCAGCCTGCTTTATGACAGGGGCCCACCTCTGTATCAGTGTACAGGCTCAGTGACTGTCATCGAGACTCCACACAGCAGGCATATACAAGCCAGAGGTCTATTTCTCCATGAGACGGTTTTGGTGCGTGCTGTCGGCAACACAGGCTTCTTCCCAGTTCTCGCTCTGCGGTAAAGCAGTGGTTTCCAACCTAACGCGTGCTGGAATCATTCTGGTTTCTTAAAGCACTGACGTCTGGCTTTCACCTCCAGACCTTCTCACTGACTGGCACCTGGTGCTGTGATAGGCAGTTAGCTGGAAATGAGCAGCAGCCCTAAGATAACAGCAGAAGGACACCTGTCACAGCAGTCACGACGTACCGGGAGTTACAGCCAGGTCCTCTGCAGAGACCCCTTCCTCCCACCCAGCTCCTGGCACAGGAAGGCAGGCAGACCTCATTTTCCTACCTCAGGGAGACACATAGGGACAGTTGTAAACTTCCCTCTTATCATTCCTCACAAATACAAAAGGACCCAACAAGATGCTTTTGTCAATATCCTGATTCCCACTGGGGCAATAAACTGATTGGGCAGTTCATCCAAATTAGGATGCTGTACCTAGCAAATCCACACTGAGCAGGTGGGATCAGGTCATTGCCTTCCTTACTTAAGGCAGGAGAAAGCCTACAAACTCAGACAAAGAAGACAGATAGTAGGACAGACCTCCCCCTGCTAAATATTCATGATCACCTCTTAGAATAAATGTAACACTGAACCCCATGCCCAGAGCACTTGTCCACTGGCAGCTGCCCACCTGCACACCTGCTGCCTTTCAGGCCTGGAGGTGTACTTCCTATTAAAATCCTCACTTTCCTATTAAAACCAGGGAACACAAGGCTTTGCCGTCATCTGTCTCCTCACTGTCATGGCAGATTAGGGCTGGTCATCCACAAAGCCACAGCCAGAGAACGCAAGGACCCTGGGACCCGGCTCAGACACAGCCGAGTAGGAATATCGCAGGGAGTGGAAGCCTGAGGGGGAGCCAAGGTTCGGAGTGAGCTGCAGTGTGTGCCCAGGAAGGGCCCAGGGCCCAGCGTGGGGCATGGTGTGTGTATGTGTCTGTGTGCGTACGTGAGTGTGTGTGTGTGTGCACGTGTGTGTGTGCATGTGTGTGTGTGTAACAGGAGAGACAGCACACATCATAAAACAGTGGAGAGAGAATTATAGAACCACCAGTGAGAGGACATTCAAATCCCACCCAGCATGCACTGAGGGAAGTCAGAGAAATAAAAAACGCTAGCACCAGGCCCTGATGAGGAAAGTTTCCATGGAGAAGTGGTTCTTCAAAGGGCTTGGGCTGGAAGGTTGAGAAATGCCCTTGTGTGGGGGCCTGATGTGGGAGCTGTCCGTGGTAGCCCTGTCCTCCAGGCCCCTGCGATGCTGCTGCAGGATCTCAACAGTGACGGTCCCTCCCCTCCCCTTAGTGTCCTTTCTCAGGGTCACCCTGCTGTCCCTGTGGAAGCACATGGGCCTCAGAGTCACCTTGTTCCAACTCTGCCACAGCCTGTTTCTGGCAGACCCAATGTCCTCCATGGATTTAACTGCTGTAACTCTAGAATAAAGCCGTTAGGCACCAAGGTCCAGGGCCTCCCAGCTCTGCCATCACCTTGGGCCTCTGAAGTGACCTGGTGACTACCTCAGATGAGTGTAGGAGGCGGAGCAGTGGAAGGAGGTGCCGGATGTGAGAGACAACCTCAGCTCTCCTGTCCTGCCACCCTGGTCTGCTTCTGTCCCCATCTGTCCTTCCACCAGGGCTGCAGGTCCCTGCTGTTCCCTCGTCGTCAACATCTACCCAGCCATCGGCTGCTCTGTCACATCTCTGCCGAAGCGTCATTTCCTTAGAAAGGACTTGCCTCACTTGCGCTCCACCCAGGCAGGGTCAGTGTCTCCTGTGTCCCTCCAAGGCGGAGTATTCCCAGGGGTCACCCCTCACCACCTGTCCTCCAGGACCTTCCGGACGAGAGCGAGTTTTCCTCCTTGCTGATCGCTCTGTCCTGGTATCTGGAAGGCGCTGTGTCAGGAGCTCAGGGAAACAGCCTATTGGATGTGGGTGAGCAGAGAGTTATTTCAGTCATCGCCTCGTGTGACGTGGGGCTCACGGGCGCAAACACCGCAGTGAAGGTCGGCAGGCTGGGGACCGGGAGGAGCTGACACGGCAGCCTGAGCCCCGGGGAGCGGGACAAGCAGCACAGTGGGCTGTGTGCTCTCACCCTGAGAACCAGAGAAACCCAGCCTGTCCTCACCCCACTGCGGTCAGGACTCTCAGCTAGCTCATTTATTTGCTGTTCCTTTGTTTTACAGTGTTATTTCTGTGGAATAAAAATTGTGCAGTGTTTTGATATTTATATTCAGGAACTTATAATTCTGAGAAAACGCAAGACTGATATGAGCAGCAGAGTTGAACACAGCTGCAGCAGGGCTGCTACACAGTACAGACTCGGGCCTCTGACTCAGAGGGAGTGAGGAGCAATGGCACTCGGCCCTGAGCCACAGCCTGGGCTTTCGGACACCACCGAGACCATAACAGCTGGGGATGCCTTTGCTATAGTGAAATACTAACTTCAAAAGATACAATTATTTGTACTTCTAATATTTAAAAAATCTCTGATTTCTGAGAAAACTCAGAGATGGCTTATTACTGAGCATAATGTAAATACAGGATACAACTGACGCTCAGCTGCTGTGAGAAATACTGGAAGTGTCAGTGCTCAGAATTCAGTGACAAGAGTTAAAATAATACATGGAAAAATGAGCAGCATGATGATAGCTTTGTATTGTGAAGCATTTGACATAATGAAAACTTCTGAAACAATTATTTTCAGTATTGGTAAAAGCAATTGGGACCAGCAGTTAGCATAATGGCTATGTCGCTGGATTCCCACGTAGTCGACCACAGTTCGAGTCCCAGACCCGGTGGCTTAAACTCATGCCAGGCACGTGTGCGTGCGTGCCCAAGATCCTGAGAGGAGAATGGAGGAGAAGGGATTGCGGTGTGACCATCCCCCCTGGAGGGTGATTTCTCGCTTTCTGTCTCTCTATCTCTCTCTGTCTGTCTGTCCTGTCTGGCGGGTGGGCGCCCCCCCCCCATAAAAAAAAAAAAAAAAAAAAAAAAAAAAAAAACCTCTCCAAAACAAAAAAAGCAATCAACATTGAAAAAGTGACATTGAAAGCTAGTGCACAGGTTACCTTGCTGTGGTTGAAAAGAGCCTCTGACATGCTGAATAGAGGCTTTGAAAAGATTCTCAACAGCGCACACCACGGGGTCCGGATCCACAGCTCTGCTGGTGCAAATCCTGCTCCACCATAATGAGACGACACTTGGGAGAACTTACTATCGAGGCCATAAATCACTGTCACGCAGTGTCAGCTCTTGTATAAAACATGTTTTAATCAGTTGCTTAAAAGAAAGGCTTGTAAGAAAGACGGGGTCTGTTGATGTGAGGAACTCAAGTAACATGTCACACGTGCTCGTCAATGCTCAGGGATACAGCTTCTATGTGACATGGTGGCAGGGCGCTGTCAGGGCCAGTGTGTGCCACCAAGAACGTTTGGGGCATCAGCCACATTGTAGAGAAGTTTCTGGATGATTCAGTTTGGTGTTATGTAAATCACTGAAGTTTACTGATGTCAGAATGAGACAGAAAATATATTTTTTCTTATTTATTTACATTTAATTATGTCTTTACAGAGTACAACATTTCCTTTTCCAACACAAATACATGTACGTCAGTCAAGACAAAGATATTACTATATCCATTATCCTCAGCAATTGCTTCTCATTTTTTTGTTGATTAAAAATACTTTTACAGACAAGGAAAACATCTGAATGAAATAAGTCATTTAAAATATTCTCTGCAATAAACTTTGTATTTTCTAATGCACATTAAATAAATAAATGAGAAAATTTGTCTTCAATAATAACAATAACAGAGATACTAATACCAATAGCTTTAGTCTAACCAGAAAGAAATGTATGCTTGTTAAAGGAAGGATTAATTTGATAAAAATAAAATTAATTACTTATAAATAGAAGTAAAAGAACAAACAGGAAAGAGCAGATGACATGTTTTTAATTAATATAATACCACTTGAAAGAAAAATATCAATAGCTCAAGAATAAAACAATTGGATTAAAAAATAAATTAAAAAACAGTTGGATTACTTAATGACTTATGTGATTGCAATTATAATTTTTTTGGAGAGGTTTTTGCTATAGGGTGCGTGCACTTGCCAGAAAGACAGAGAGAGACAGAGAGACAGAAAGCTAAAAATCACCCCCCCCCCAAGGGGAATGGCCATGCCACAATCCCTTCTCCCTTTATTCTCAGGATCTTGGGCACGCACACATACGCACCCGGCATGAGTTTAAGCCACTGGGTCCAGGACTCGAACCACAGTGGACTACATGGGAGTCCAGCAAAATAGCCATTATGCCAACTGCTGGTCCCCTGCAATTATAATTTTGATAACATAAGTAAAAAATTCAAAGAGCTTGTAGGTTTTTAATGTAACCAATTCTGAGTATGTATAAAGCTACATATATGAAATTAATTAAATTAGCATTTAATTACATTAATGAAATTAAACCTACTGATTAAATAGGACATTTAAGGAAATATTTTTGTAACTTAGTAACCAATAAAGATTTTAAATGTGTAAGAATTTCCACTATTACAAGGTTAAAAATATTTCTGCTGTGACTGTCAGAGTGAGAGAGGATCCCATTGGTGTTAGACAGGCTGTCATGTAAAGGCAGGGTAACGGGGACGCCACTGAGAGCTCTGAGAGGCTCTCGTCAGGTCACGGCAAACACAGGCACCTCACTTCACTAACGACAGCGACATGGAGCAGAATTCATTCCACTGAAGTCGTTCTACAGACTAAGCAGCTAACACAGAAATTGCTATAGTGATATAAGAAATGACGTAGACTACAATTTTTATTGCTTGGTAAGCAGTTTTATAATAGTTTAGTTCAAAAACAGAAAGAATAAACTTCAAAAATTTTATTTAAGCATTAATTTATACTCCTATGCTGGTTGTCAAGAGTGCTCAGTAATACCCTCCTTCTCACAGAGCTTGCCTCTAGTAACTGCCGAGGGACGGTGTCAGACGTGAAACGGAGATGCCACCCCGGACAGTGCAGATCTGCGGAGGGAGTCTGAGTGCAGGCCGTACTGCCTCTGAGCGGGGACCTTAGGGTCAGAGGCCCAGCCCAGGCAGGAGCAGCAGCAGGAGCAGCACAGAAGTCACGTGGTTCCTGGTTCCCCTCTCGGGTCTGCACCTGCTGACCCCTCCACGTGGCCATTAGCGTTGCTCAGGGGGCTCAGGAAGGAGGTAAAATGGCCCCACTCCTTTTCACTTACCCAGTTCAGCTTTCACTTTAGTTTCCTTCCAGTCCTCCAGAGCAGCAACCCCTGCTCTGATCACAGAACGTGGGGCTGCTCCTTGTGGGGCAGAAGTCCGAGTGTTAACCTCGCCCAGTAGCACAGACGGTTCATGTTGGTTCCCACTGTCCTGGGAGTGTCCCTGGGCGTGGATGGGGTGGGCAGAGTATGACACTGTATTAAGGAGTGGGACCACAGGCTACTTTTTATTTTGCATTTAGAAAATTCTGTGGCTTTTCTTGCTATAATAATGGTGCAAACATTTTTAAAAATGGGAGAAGACAAAGTGTTGACTTGGGCTCTCATAATGCAAAAACAAAATCAAAACAAACTAAACAAGGCTTCCCTGTGCCGTCCCCCAGAGTTCTGTAATGGTCAGCTGTCTTCCCGCCTGTACTGATGGGGGTTGAGATGAGACTCAGCCCGAGAGCTCGTCCCTACTGGCCCTCCACACCCAGCCCAGTGCCCCCTTTGCTGTGGAACCTCAGTGAGGACGGGGCCTCAGAGACCAAGGGGCTGACCCTCACAGTGTCCCCTCTATCCATCCTCACAGCAA
>NW_006204170.1:38933-43394 GCF_000334495.1 Tupaia belangeri chinensis | reverse complement strand
GGAGTTGGCCCGGCGACCCTAGCCCACCCCCACCAGAAACAAGAAGTGCTCCCTAACTACCTGTGGGGGCTGTACTAATTCACCAGCCCAGACCGCATTCTGTGGGCCTGAGACCTGGCGGGCAGTGGGGACGCAGGGTGCACAGGTCACCTGTGCTCCGGCCCTTTTATAGTCAGTGGCCAAGTGGGAAAGACGGGCATTTGGAGAGAGGAGCAGGGCACCACCCCAAGACCAGGAGCAGCCCAGGACGTCTTCCTGAAGAGGCGACTCTTCCCCTGAGCTCAGAGGGCGGACCTGTCAGGGAGGAGAGTTTTACACAGAGGGAAGAGCTGGGGAGCAGCCTGGGTAGTGGGCAGAGTGTGGGGATTTTAGGACTGCCACTGAGCACTGCGGGGCTCTTCCTGGACTGCCGCAGAGTGCTGGGTTCAAGGACTGCCATGACCCTGAGTACTGCCAGCCTCTGCCTGGACAGCCCAGACTGGGGCATTTCCTTCCCCTCCCCTTAGCTGTGAGGGCCTGGACCAGGGACTGCCCCACCCCAGGCCTTAGTCCCCGTCTGTGAGATGGGCCCGTGTAGGAATGCGAGGGCTGGGAGGGGATGCGTGTGAGTGCACAGAACACGCTCTGCACACAGCTGATGCCAGTGCTGTTCTCAGGGCTGATGTTGGAGGAGAAGGGGCTGAGGTCAGGCCGGGCCTGGAAGCCCCCTCAGCCTGGCACTGTTAGCAGAGAAGGGAGGGGGAGGCCCTGGCTGCAGCTGGAAGAACTGAGTGGAGGTAAGAATGTGTGTTCAGGGACCAGCTAGTTGTTGACCGCAGGGTCCAGCACCTCAGAACCCATCACCTGTCTCCATCCTAATCACTCATCCTCCCACCTCAGTGCCTCCTCCTATTCCTGACCACTCCCTCCTCCTGTCACACTCACAGGGGCTGAAGCAGGAGGACTGAGCTCACTTGGATGTCCGTCCTGGTCCTGGGCCCACTGTGACAATCTCCTGGAAGAAGGACCGGCAGCACCTGTTGGCAGCACATGGGGGACCCCGTGAGCACCTTCTACATCCCTGAGTGCTGTCACTTTATACCATGCAGGGAACCACGTGCGTCCCCTCCACAAGAAGCCTTTTCAAGAGGAGGACATCAAGTCCACCTGGACCCTGGCCAGTTCAGTCTCCATCCCTTAACCCCCCTGATTGAGAAGGAGCACAGGAAGGGGGTTTGTGAGCCGCACCAGGAAAGGGCATCCCCTGTCCCAGGAGCACCATGGTCCCCAGGTGTGGCCTGGGAGGAGCTCAATGCACAGCTGTGCTCGGGGTGCAGAGGAGGAGACGCAAGGTCTTACAGGGAGGGGAGCTCACTATCATTTTCCCTGAGCTGGGCCAGACCTCAGGGCTTGCTTTATTGCTGGCTTCACTGCTGTCAGAGGCACTGGTCTGCTGCATTCCAGAGAGTTCTAAATGCAGCGATAGCTTCTCTTTTCATTTTTCGATTTTTAATTCACATATACCAATGGGGTGGAGTGTGCTTGTGAGCACGTGCACACAATCTGTGATGATCAAACTGAGACAGAAACATGTCTGTCATCTCCGACACTGATCACGACTTTGTGCTGTGGGCATTCAGTTTTTCCTTCTAGCTATTCTGTAATGTGTCTTATATTTTTTAAGTGCAAAAATGCATTTATTCAAAATCCTTGAGAAGTTACCGTTTCTTCAAAAGGTTCTTTATGAACAAAAAGCCAAGAAAAATTGTAATACTAGCTTATGCCAAACCCAAGATCTACATCTGATATATATAAACATTAAAAAGCACTAACACGGGGAACATGACTACAGATCACCTTTGGAATATTTCTAATGACACAGCTGCAACTTCCATTATGTTAAGACAGACATAAGTGATAGCATTAGTGATAGCACATACGCACTTGAAGTGTCATATTTATTTAAGATAAAAAAGATAAAACTACAGACAACGTCACCCAGCGGTTCCAATATAGACAGGAACATTTGATTCCCTTAAGCACAGCAGTTGCTGTTGCCGCTTCTTCCCAGTGCTGAGAACTTGCACAGCCACTGCTAGAGTCCTCACAACCACTGTCCCTCACAGGCTCGGGGACAGCAGGCAGCAGCGTTCGGTCCCGGGGCTTCTACACCCACCCTGTCTGCGGGGAGAGCAGGGACATCTTCCACCACGTGCAGCTCCGTGTGTGAACATGTCCTGTCCCTGGGGAAGCACCTGTCCCCAGGTAAGAGAAGGCTCAGCCATGCCCCTCATTCCAGAAAGGACTTTATTTACTTTGAAATACTTGTATTAGCCTTTTAGGTTTTCCTTTCTTAAATCATGCAAAGAATATGTTTTATGTCAAATCTTTTTAAGATAATTTATTGGCAATAAGAATTTTTTAAAAGATACCTAAAAACAATATATTAATCAGCTTAAAGTAAGACAGGGGCATGTCGAGTGAAATGAAACACCTGATATACAGATTTTCTCAAATGTCATCTTTGATTATTACTGCTCGAGATGCCCAGGCTCGGAGAGCTTATTTTGTATTCCCCTCTGTTGAGAGAGATCGACGTTGTCATAACAGGCTATACAGCCACCACTGTAAGAACAGGAAGACTAAGGACAGCTTAGACGGGGCTCCTCATGACAACCACCATCCCACAGGCTCAGGGGTGGCAGGCAGGAGCATCTTGGAACCCGGGCTTCTACACTCACCCCATCTGTGGGGAGAGAGCAGGGATGTCTTCCAGCAAGTACAGCAATGTGTGTGGACATGTCCTGGCCCACCCAGGAAGCACCTGTCCCCCAGGTAAGAGGAGACTCAGCCATGCCCCTCATTCCAGAAAGGACTTTATTTACTTTGAAATACTTGTATTAGCCTTTTAGGTTTTCCTTTCTTAAATCATGCAAAGAATATGTTTTATGTCAAATCTTTTTAAGATAATTTATTGGCAATAAGAATTTTTTAAAAGATACCTAAAAACAATATATTAATCAGCTTAAAGTAAGACAGGGGCATGTCGAGTGAAATGAAACACCTGATATACAGATTTTCTCAAATGTCATCTTTGATTATTACTGCTCGAGATGCCCAGGCTCGGAGAGCTTATTTTGTATTCCCCTCTGTTGAGAGAGATCGACGTTGTCATAACAGGCTATGTAATAATACACACAGAAAACGACGCTGGAGCATTTCTGAGCGTCAACAGTTCAAGTCACTGCTGCTTCCTGTAGATGACGCACTCACAGACGTCCAGACAGGAGGGGAGCTGTGGAAAAGCACACCTACCCCGACCTGGCTCTGCCTCAGCCTTGGTGCCTCCTCTGCTGAGAACGGACAGGAAATGACGACCTCGGATTCTCAGTGAGGTAATGCAACAGGCTTACTCAGGCACTCAGAGTAAAATCAAGTTGTAAAAAGTGAGAACTTCCAGTGTCAGCGGGAATGCAGTGCAGGCTGGGCACGTTGGGAGTCACTGGGCATGTGGGGAGCCGCTGCCCCGGCCTGGGGAAGGTCACCACGGCCCTAGCACTTACCTCTGAAGCGGGCAGGTCAATCCTGTCCCCCTCCTCCCTCCCTCCAGGGAAAGGAAGCATCTACAAGGCGGTTCTGAGCCCCAGAAAGGCTGGCCCACGTTCTGCCTCTGCGGGCGGTCACACTTGTCACCACTGGGAAATAGCCACAGGACTCCCCCGACCGCGATGGCATTGCTGAACCTCCTCTAACTGCAGGAGACAGGAGTCACGCAGTTCCATCCCCGGGTTCATGAAGCCCATTGGCGTCCACGTGGGCCTGAGGAAGTTGTTCTCTCCCCTCCATCCCCGTCCCCCACAGTCCTTGGGAGTCCTGGAAGGCTCAGGCTGTCTGTGCTCCTGCTCCTGAGGTGTCCCTGCTCGGTGGCCCCGGCTGCCTCGCTGCGCAGGGATGAGGCCTCCCCCTGAGTCCTAGCTCCTCCTGGGAGACTAACTCCTTTTGAGTTTTCTCATCACAGTCTCTCTACTTTTCGACGATGGAGTCCCAGCGTCCCTCATCTCTCCGCCCGTGGCCTGTGACAGCTTCCCCTCACGGTAGGGCTGTGACCCTGCAGCAGGGCTCGGCTCCCAGCACGTTCCGAAATACTCGGATCCGCGTCTGCCGCCCGCGTTGATGCGGGGCCACCTGGGTCCAGGCTCCAGGCTCCGCACTGGCCCCTGACAGGGTGACCGTCACGGACACTCGCTGCCCGCTGTGCTGTCATTACAGGGCGCAGCGTCAGCGCCCCCTGACACGTGTCAGCCGCACAGGAACCTCACGGCTCGTCCTGACGTCACCTGACAGGTTTTAAGAGGCCGGTTACACGCTCCCGTCAGGATAGGTGGAGACACGCTGGTGGTGTAGACCGCAGCGACACCGAGTCAGAGTAAGCGCCGAGCCGTCAGCGTGTAGACAGGGCTAGGGCTGCTCCCCTAAACACCC
>NW_006204170.1:36640-38711 GCF_000334495.1 Tupaia belangeri chinensis | reverse complement strand
AGTCCAGGTTTACGAGGCCCCGCAGCCCCGTGCGCCCAGCCCCAGCCGCCGCCTCCACCACCGGTCACCGGTCCCCATGTTCCTTGAGTTTATAAGCTCCGATTACCCTGCTGTGCGTGCACTCTAGGGCGCATTCCTCTCCGCCAGCTGCAGTTTCCTGTCTGTGCACACACCCTGGGGCGCTGCCCGGAGCCTTCTGGCTGCAGAGAAACAGTAAGGACACCAAGGACACAGAGAGACCTGGAGGCGTGTGTGTGTGTGCGTGCCCAATCCAGAGAGGAGAATGGAGAAGGGGTCGCAGCGGGGCCACCCGCCCCTGGGCGTGTTTTCTGTCTCTCTGTCTCTGTCTTTCTCAAAAAAAAAACAAAAAAAAAAAAAAAAAAAAAAAAAAAACCTGGATGAATGGATAGGGTTTGTTTTGGTTTGTTTGCTTAGTCAGTTGTTTTGTTGGGTGGACTATCTGGAAACAAAAAATCTATACTAGGATACTAGGAAAGATAGTGTTGGTTGAAAATGACTTAACTAACTCAAGCGCATCAAAGCTTCCATGAGAGCCAACATCTATTTATCAAAGTAAAAGAAAGGCGGGATGGCCCTGGGCCTCGGCCACACCCAGACAGGAACCCTGACGCCCCTGAGCCTCCATCTCACTGCTTCTGTCTCCGCACTGGATCCATTTCCCAGACCTCTTTCCTGTCCCGTCTGTAATCACAGCCGTCTCTAGGTCGTACCTCTCGACATACCAGCAAAGAAATGCAGTTACTCTCTGGCCATGGAGAGCTCTAGGAAATAACTGACACTCACACAGCACCAGGTGCGGGGCCTGAACTCTGCATGTCTGTGTAGAGCTGAGGGACTGGGAGACTGAGCAGCCACAGCTGTGCCGGGTAGGAGAGCCCACTCATGGGTCAGACCCTAACCTGACCCTGGAGCAGGACAGGTGAGGGATGTGCAGTAATCATCAACGTCCATATCTCGGAGGCTCAGGACAAAAAGATTCCTTTCTCTCTCACGTCACCTGTCCATCAGGAGGTTGAGGGGGTTCTGGTCCTTGTCAGAGTACTTTCCATGGGAAGCGATCTTTTTTTTTTTTCTTTTTGGAGAGGTTTTCGCGGGGGTTCTGGTCCTTGTCAGAGTACTTTCCATGGGAAGCGATCTTTTTTTTTTCTTTTTGGAGAGGTTTTCGCTATAGGGCGCGTGCGCTCACCAGACAGACAGACAGAGACAGAGAGATAGAGAGCTAGAAATCACCCCCCAGGGGGGATGGCCGCGCCGCAATCCCTTCTCCTCCATTCTCCTCCCGGGATCCTGGGCACGCATGCACATGCGCCCGGCGTGAGTTTAAGCGGCCGGGTCCGAGACAGGAACCGCAGTCGACTACGTGGGAGTCCAGCGACATAGCCCTTACGCTAACTGCTGGTCCCAAGCGATCTTGAAATTGTAAACAGACAAAACTGAAAACGGTGGTAACAGAGCAATTTAGTCATTTTCATTGTATACAGCATTTAAAGGTAACTGACTTAGGATTGATGTCATTACAGTAGTACAATTGACTTTAGAACATTAATTTGATTAATCTTCATAACTCTTTCTTTAGCTCTTTTCACATAATGCAAACCTTCAACAGCATGCTTCAGACCTTTCAGTTTGTGTCCCTTCTTTCCTGTTCTGAGATACTCTAGCCATTCTACCTACGACAGAACCTTTACCTTGCAAAATTCCTTCTGTGCAGAAACCTTTCCTTTTAACCTCCTTTACCAGAAATACATTTTTTGCAGTTATAACCTTCATTTTGTATCTTTTTCTTTCTTATTTACTATTATTCTTGTTTTTCTTTCATAAGTTTATTTGTATAAATTACCTTATCCTTTGATCTAGACCGTTAAACTAAACTATCCTGGCCTAGAGCAGCTGCTGGACTCCACACTTGATTCTTATGGATGAGCAGAAATGGTAGGAGGCTGTTTCCTGAGCTGTTACTAAGTTACAGCCGATCACGCTCCACACTCCAGTCCATCACAGAAAGCCCACCCTTTAGGCTGTTCATGCAGCCTACCACTTGCCTGTCCCC
>NW_006204170.1:33758-35575 GCF_000334495.1 Tupaia belangeri chinensis | reverse complement strand
GCTTAAACTCATGCCGGGTGCATGTGCGTGCGTGCCCAAGATCCAGAGAGGAGAATGGAGGAGAAGGGATTGCGGCGTGGCCACCCCTCCCCCGGGGGGTGATTTCCTGCTTTCTGTCTCTCTGTCTCTATCTGTCTGGCGAGCGCACGCGCCCTATAGCAAAAACCTCTCAAAAAAAATAAAAGGTTAAGGTAAATTGCCAGTTTATTATAGTACTTTTCTAAGTTATCCATAAAGTTTTCCTAGATCTGCTCTAATCTGTGAGAGATTTTGTTAGTTTCTTCATGTTGTGTAATGACCAGGTGAGTATCACCCGGATGGTGGAGCCCAGTTTCTAAGTTTTATAAAGAGAATATGTCTTGTTGGCTATAAAAGAGCAATAGTTGGAGAATAAAGTCATAATTTAAGCTTTTGCTTTCTGTTAAATCTCCCGGTCACATAAGTTACCCTGGGACTGTGTGGTGTGGGTGCTGACCTATATCCAGTTCTGAGAACAGTGAGGGGAGAGTCCTAAGGGACAGTGGTTAGACTGAAGAGAAAGCAGGGAGAGTGCTGAAGGCTGGAGAGGAGAAGGCAGCAGGGGCTGTGGCCTTAACTGTCTTACCCTGTGCTTTGATTTTTGCTTCCTCGGGCCCTTGGACAGGAGTTCCCTTAGTCTCTAGTATTGTAGACTGAAGCCTGAAGTTAGCCCTGGGACTTTGACTGTAGGGCTGCCTGAGTGTCTGCCTTGGGTGAAGGTGACAGGTCAGTCTATACTGGCCCTGTGCTGCTCTCCAGTGGTGGGGCCTTTGAAGAGACTTTAGTGAGTCCCTGCATTTACTTTTTCCCTGGGGAATCTGACACCCGTGTAAGGGTCATCAGCTCATAAATTTATATACAAAGACAATACATATTAACCAGAATTTTTAACTTTTAGCAACTTAAACTTTCAGCATTCACCAGCAGCTTACAAGTAGGTATCTATGGGACCAGTGGATGGCATAATGGTTACGTCACTGGACTCCCATGTAGCTGGTCATAGTTCAAGTTCCAGACCTGGTGACTTAAAACTCACTGGGCCCATGTCTTGCATGCCCAAGATCCTGAGAGGAGAATAGAGAAGGGATTGTGTCATGACCATCCCCTTGGGGGATGACTTCTCACTTTCTGTTGCTTTTTCTTTGTCTCTCTGGCAAGCACACACTCCTTATAGCAAAAATCTCTCTTAAAAAAAAACAAAATATGTATCTTATAAGTAAGAAAACTTGTTTAACAAATGTCCCAAAGCAGTCATTTGCAAAAAGCTTTTTAGAAAGGTATCAAATAAAGCAATCAACCATGGACAAGATTTGAACCAACTATAGTTAAAGATCTGACACAGGCTTACAACTGACAAAGACATGTGTCTATGTTTATGACATATACCAGTTTAACATGACAACGTACAACATGACTGATCAACACTAGACTATGGTGTCCTGGGAACCTCAGATCATTATGGAATATACAATATGTATCTTAATGTATGATACATACACACACACACAAATATTCACATAGCATACTCATACAGTATAACTCAAATGTAAGGTAAAGAAAATTAAAAATACTCATTTGACTATGTCCCCATATCATTAAATAGGCCTTAGTAGGTTTTTCTCTTTTTTTTTTTTTTTTGAGTTTTTTTTGAAATAGGGTGCATGTGCTTGCCACAAAGTCAGAGAAAGACAGAGAGACAGAAAGCAAGAAATCAGCCCCCGAGGGTGAGTGGCTATGCTGCCATCCCTTCTGTTCCATTCTCCTCTCAATCCCTTCTCCTCCATTCTCCTCTCATGATC
>NW_006204170.1:30831-33744 GCF_000334495.1 Tupaia belangeri chinensis | reverse complement strand
ACACACACACACACACACACACACACACACACACACACACATGCCTGGCATGAGTTTAAGCCACCGTGTTCAGGACTCAAACAGCGGTCGACTACATGGGAGTCTGGTGACATAGCCATTACATCAACTGCTGGTCCCAGCCTTACTAGTTTTAACAGCTCTATTTTAGATGTATCAGTGGCCCTCTATAAATATCCAAAAGCTATTTTGAGATCCAAAAACTTTAGAACTTCATTTTGGGAAAACCTTGTTTAAAATACTGAAAAGCTTAAATACTTGACTTGACCATCAGCAGAAAATGAAAGTTAAATGTTCCCAGAGCACCTTAGGGATGAAAAGGGTTAACTCAATGTTTGTTGACACCAAAACCATAGACAGAATGCATGGCAGACTATAGAAGACAGATATGATACCAGAGAGAGCAACAAAACAACTCAAAGTCCAACATCTGGGTCACACATAACACTTCCTTTACAAAACTTAGTTTTTACCTCTACTAGTCCTGTAACTGAACATAAGAGAACCAAAAAGCAAACTTTAGGAAAAATCAGTCTTACCTAACGACACTCAAAGCTTTTCTGTAACCATTATGTCCTGATTGTCTGTGAGAAACAAGAGGCTATTAGAGAAGGTTAGTCATTAATCCATTTTTCCTATTGTCCAGATATTCACAGTGTAATACATAAAATATACATAGCAGCTGTTTTATTAATCCAGCCATATTAAGACAAATATAGTTTTGTCTGATCAATAAAGCCCTGAACAAACTTTATGTTAGAAACTCTGAAGATCTTCACTTATTAAACTCTTTTTAAAATTTTATTTGAAGCCAGTTTATCAAATATTTTAAGTCTTGTGAATTTGAAAAACACTTAAATTAATTTGTATGAGCATTCTTTTTATATATCAAATTGAGAGGAATTCCTTAAGGCCTTTTACCTTATAGACACACAACATATGATACATAATAACATGTATGTATACACACATATAACAGACAAACAAGAGCTCTCCTATTTTTTAAAAGTTCTTTTGTCTCTCTCTCTTTATTATTTATTTTTAAGTTTGAGAGGTTTATCTTGAGATAGTTATCTCTTGTCTTGGTCTCTGCCAGAAAGTAAACACAGCCTTTTAAGTAAACCTTGCATACCCTTAGCAAGTAGAGGGGACCCTGCAGGGCTGAGGATACCTCACATTTTAATTCTATAACTGTAAGTCTGGAATGAGTTAACAAGGACCACAGACTTTATAACTAGTGTAAAGGCTGGAAAGTTTAAAAGAGCAGATTATAATAGTTAGAAAAATGGTTTGTCATGTATGCACTGGAATTTTTAGAGCTTTATTTACTTGGTCATCTTTAGGCCAGATTTCCAACTTATATTGGGGCTGACCATATTGCAAAGGAAAATGAGCCTCCTCCTCTTTTAACTGTTTGAGGGCTAAACATTCCCAGTGAGGGAGGATGTGCCCCAGTGGGGAGTTTCTCAGAATGTAAGGAAGAGGTCCCCTTAGAAGGAAGGAAGAAAGAAAAAGAATGGAATTCAGAGGCAAGCCTAGGCAGGCTCAAGGTGTCCCTGCAGAGCCCTTCAAGGGAACAAACCTCCAGTGAATTGCACTGGTTGCCTGGAGTGAAGAACATGGAGGGAGACATCTCCCCGTCATGTCCCCGGAGTTAGCACGCCTTCCCTGGGGTCCCATGAGCCTCTAAATATCCCATCCCCAAAGCCTGGACCATTCGTTAGCTCCTGAGAGCCCCCTGAGAGGCTCCTCCTTCTCCTTGCCTGTTCCAGGGAAGTCTGAGAGAAGTCAGAACTTCCCCAGTATCTCCTCCCTGTGCTGTGTGAGAACTGACAGGGGTCATAACCTTCCCTGGACTCTCCATCATGAAAAGTATGGAAGGATGCAAAGTGCCATATGCAACAAATGTATCAACGACAAGGGGGAAAAGCTGAGAAACTTTAAATCAGAAAACTTTGTTCCCAAAACAGTGCCTAGGGGCGTGAGGCAAGCTGGAGCCACTTTTAGCCAGAAAGCCGGGAATCTACAGGAATTGTAGTCCCCGGAAAACAGAAGGCATGGGGGAAGGTGGGGACTCAGGCTAGAAATCCAAGGCTCCTGGAAAGGTGAAAGTAACCATCAGAAAGGGCAGGAGGACAAGAGGAAGACAGGCCTGTGCCAACAAAGGGCGGCAGGACCCACAGAATTCAGCACAGCTTGGACTCACAGACCTCAGGGGAGAGCTGGGGAGCTTTTTAGAAGTTGCAGCAGGGGGCTGAATTATCAGTAGAAAATCTTCAGTCTCCAGCAAACAAGCTAGCTTGGCAGGAGAGGCCAGGCCTTCAGAAGATTCCACATGGCTACTGCCAACTAGCGATCACAACAGAACAGCAAAAAGATTCTAGATCACCTCCGTCTGTTTGCTCCTGAACATTCAGACTGAACTTCAAGAATTTGAAAAAAACACACCATCCATCAGATGGCAAGAAATCACCGCCGGATCAGAAGAAATATGGGAAAGCAAGAAAATATTTCTCCTCCAAGGGAAAAAAATAACTCTTCTTCATTCACAAGCAGTTTGGTGAAAATCATGGAAATGTCTGATAAGAAATTTACAGCATTCATAATGTCTAAGCTAACAGAGATGGAAGAGAAGAGAGATAATGAACTGCTAAAGAGAAAGGAGAAAGAAGTTGACGAGTTCCAGGAGATGAGGAAATTCCTGCAAGATCTAAAAGAGGAATTACACACTTTACAAAAGACTCAAACGGAACTGCTAGAGATGAAGTCTATAATACAAGAAGTAAAAATCTCCCTGGAAAGTATTAAAAGCAGACCAGATCATTCAGAAAATAGAATCTCAGATGTAGAGGAGAAAATGGCTGGCCTAGAAAAATCCACCATGAAGACTGAGAA
>NW_006204170.1:21132-29941 GCF_000334495.1 Tupaia belangeri chinensis | reverse complement strand
TAGCCCCAGCTAGGTGCTACTTTATAGGATGCCTAAAGTTAGACTTGTGTTCATGGAAATGTATATATCAGCTGTGTTTTCTATGAAAATATTTAGATTAATTAAGGTCTTTAGTAATTCAATAAAATGTGGGGGCAAAACAGTGTAGAAAACAAACATAGATACCAGAGACAGTGTGGGAGGAGAGTGGGAGATGGCAGAGGGTAAGAGATAGAGAATCAAGAATATGGAAAAAAAAGGCAAAACATACTGAAAACAAGAAATGGAAAATTATTTGCTGACAGTAACATGTTTGTTGATGTGCTTGATTGAGACAATATACAGTGTACCCTGGATGGAAAATCTCATTTTGTATGCTGTAATGATGTACAGTGAATGAATGCAAATAAATAAATTTAAATTAAAAAAAAAAGAAGTTGCAGCAGGGAAAGCAATCCAAAAAGCACCTGAGAGTAGATCCGAGTCAGGACACCAAAATATGTCACAGGATGGGAGAGTCGATCTGTGCTGTGTAAGATCCTTGGTTCTTTAGGTCCAGAGCTCTAAGATTACAGACACAAAATGAAAAACCACAAATACTTGTAAAGTAGGAAAGGAACATTTTAATAGGAAAGTGAGGATTATAAGAAAGAAGTGCACCTCCATGCGGGAAAGGCAGCAGGTGGGCAGCTGCCAGAGAAGGACAACTGCCCTGGGCACAGGGTTAGGGGTCACATTTATTCTAAGAGTGGATAACATTTAGCAGCAGAAGGTCTCCACAGCATCTGGCTTCTCTGAATTCCCGGGCTCTCTCCTGTGCTTCTATCTCTCTTACAGGTGAGGACTTCCATGACCTAATCTCGCATCTCAATGTAGACGTAGAAGTTAGGAGCACCCTTATTTGGATGGGCTGCCCAGTCAGTTTACCACCCTAGTGGGATTCAGGACGTGGGTCCCTTTGTACTTATGAGGGATAAGGAGGAATGAACAACCATCCCTATGTGCCTTTCTCTGGCACTAGTGAAGAAAGATGGACTCTGCCTCACCTTCCTGGCACCTGGAGCTGGGTGGGAAGAAGGCATTTTCATGGAGGGTCTGGGTGTAACTCCCGATAAGTTGTGACTGATGTGGTAGGTGTTCTCCTGCTGTTTTCTTAGGACTACCTACTCATTTCTAGCTACCTGCCCATCACAGGTTTATGCCACCAGGTCCCACTGCTGGCTGCCCAGGGGGCACACCACCCTGTGAAGGTGCTCCACCTTGCGCACACCGTCCTCCACAGTCGCAAAGGCTCTAAAAGCACACAGGCCATGTGGGGGGGATGGGTACAGTCCAGCACAGAGAAACCACCAGTTATGGTTGTGTGGGGGGCAAGCCAGTCTCAGAGAACAAGGAAGAACTGTGGGAGGCTCCAAATCCCACCTGATGAAACACACAGCTAATGACTTCACTTACATAACTCATGACTGCCGTGGAAAGTCCCACTATGGAGCTCAGCAGAGTTTGCTAAAACCTGGGAACTCACAGAAAACTGTCACAGAACATTCCCACTGGATCATGAAGATCTGTTCTGTGGGATCAAGGCCATAGAGTTGTTTAAGCAAACTCTTATCAAAGCTTTATCCTTGGTGCAAACACCCCCTCACATAGGTGCATGCGCACATACGCACACACACCGCTCCACCAAGACACAAACACACACACACACACACACACTCGGCCAAACAAACTATGCAAATACAGTATTAAGACACTGTTCATGTGCTTTACTTTTTCAGTGAGTATCACCCACTCAGGTTGGACTCACTAGAAGGTCTTCTCACTTCTGTCAAAAATGGGGATAACCAGTGGGACTGACCCAAAGTGTGCTAGAGAAGGTGATTGAAGAAAGGACATCGCGCCTCAGTCTCTACAACCAGAGCGATCAGGGCGTCTACAATTTCTGTAACCATGATGCAAACCCAACCGGTTGAGGAAAATTAATACCCAACCAACCATTTCCTTGAACGTCATTAACCCAGAAGCTGGAGCGGATGATGCTGATGGTCTGGTGGGATGTGTATGCACCCTGAGGTTGGTCCTGGAGGGAGGGGGTCTTTCATTAACAGGAGTCAGTCAGAGTGTCACAGTTAAAATGGTCCATTACCCATAGGCAACGTAGGTCACAAAAAGAAATGACAATTGCAACCAAAATCACTCCACTCTACCATGATTTTGTAACGGGTGGCGATGTTGAATAAGTGAATGAAAGAGAATTCTGGGCATACGAAGAAGTGTCTAATTGTCTGTCCATCGGCCCAGGGCAGAGCAGGCCGTGTAGCACTCGGGTCTCACGGCCCAGGGCAGAGCAGGCCGTGTAGCACTCGGGTCTCACGGTCCAGGGCCTCCTGCCCTGTGCCTGGAGCTACCTTGGCTCAAACTCTCTCTCAGAAACCAGGGCAGAGCAGGCCGTGTAGCACTCGGGTCTCACGATATGTGCACTCCTGCCCTGTGCCTGGAGCTACCTTGGCTCAAACTCTCTCTCAGAAAAAAAACCCATGCCTTGCCCACGGCCAGCAATTGATGAGTGTGCTGAGCAGGATGTAGAACTCGGTGGTGAAGAAAGTGTGGTGGACTAAGGAAAATGTGCAAGACATGTGCTGTGCACATGGGGATTTCCTTCTTTCCTGGCTTTTCAAGTGTGAATCAAAGCAGGATGTGGCACTAGCCCCTTAAGAAAACAAGCTCCATCCTGGTATACTTCTTTCAGTATATGCATTTCCTAAAGATATCCTCCTAGGGACCAGCAGGTGGTGCAGCGGTTACGTTGCTGGACTCCCACAGGGCTGACCACAGTTGCAGTCCCGGACCTGGTGGCTTAAAAATCACACCAGGCACAAGTGCATGTGTGTCCAAGATCCTGGAGGTAAAGGGATTGTGGCGTGGTGCCCGGGGGTGATTTGTCACTTCCCTTCTCACTGTGTCTATCTCTCTCTCTCCTGTGACACACATGCCCTAAGCAAACACCTTAAAAAAAATAAAATCCTCCAATAGTATTCCTGTTAAGAAAGTATTACCAACTGATGAAATCACATAGAACAAGATAGATCTGGAATTCTTTTGGGATAAATGGTGCGAGTGATTGATTGTATTTGATCATCTGCGTGGAAACTTCAGAATGCCCCCCCCCCGCCAGGGTAAGCTAATTTTATTATATATACAGTGATTGTGTTGTGTTTATAACCCATTTTGGTTAAGCCAGTGTTCATATGACATCGCACCCTCTAATTTATGGTGGGTCATGGGCGGGCACACGCCACATGCCGCTGTGAATGTGGAAATGTGCATGGCTGTCGAAGGTGACTTTAACACCATCATATATTCCTGGAATTGTTTTTAGACTTTGATTTGTTGTGTCTGGGTGGAGGCTGATTATGATGCTCTCAAAGAATGATGTGATCCATGCTTTCACATGTTTGTTCAAGATCAGACACCGTGTCACACGTTCCCTGATGGTCATCTTCATCTCAACAGCCAACCCTTCTTAATATAAGAAAGGTGTTTCAATTATTATTTTATTTTTTAAAGCAGAATGCTCAACAATGATAACAATTTATTTTATAATTGAAGACAAGATTGATGTGCAGGTGTCTTCGTGCTTTGCCTTCTGGGTTCAGGGCACAACTGAATCTCCCAGCATTCGCTTTAACAGCTCAGAAACTGCACACTAAATCTGTCACAAATTCTGGCCCTCAACTTTTAATCCAAACGGGATAACTGAGAAGCACAGACTGATGAAAATCCAGGTCTGCAGAACATCTCTACCCCTCAGTTTTCCACCAGGTGATTCAGTGGAAAGAACTTATTTTACTGAACCATCTCACTCATTCACACCTGCCAGTTTGACGTCAGTGTGAAGAAATGTCATTTATGAGAAGGGAGTGAATGTTTTTTAGCTTAAATTTCTCTGTGCATTAGCACCTGTGTGAGGTGCAAGTTCTCTCTGTTTCACCTTCAAATACACAAAGCCATTGTCTTCTTATTTAAGGTGGCAAAATCTGATAGGGATGGCATTTCCTTTGACAGTTTGCCACTTAAAATTATGTGTGCCTTTTGCTGCAAAAACTTCTGTGTGGTACAACATGTGAGCGTGGGAGAAGAAGAGACATAGTAAATATTATGGGGAGAAATTTCCTCTCAGGAACTGCCCCCCCCCCCAAAACACTCTAATGGCAAAGAATCTTCCAGAGGACCTGCACTTAGAGGCATGGGAAGGAATTAAGAGCTCAGGGCATCCAGCCGTTCTCTCCTTGTGCCCCTCTGCACCCACACACCTGGGGGGGTACATTCTACCTCTGTCCTGGCTTCCAGACAAGAAGGATGGAGAAAGGTATGAGAGAACGGGGAGAGGAAAGAAGGGGTCTTGGAGAGCTGTGTGGGTGTCTCTCTGCAGTCACCGAAGGATCCCTTGAAGGCTCCAGAGCCTCCTTCTTCACTGCACTGACCTGCAGTGGAGGTTGGGCCATAGAACGAGACACACAACAGATTTTAGCAGCGCCACATTTGAGCTGAGTCAGAATAAAGAGACAGCGGGGTCATGCAGATTTTTACAGCCAAGTTCAGAATCAGGGCAGAGAACATAAGAGTAAGGAAGGAAACGAGTGAATGAATCAGGCACCGTCAGGGCCCTGAGGACCCCCGTCAGTGTCCTGTGTCTGGGGTGCATCCAGGCAAGGACCCATATTCAGCTATCTATATATATATATACCCTGGCTGACTCCCCACCTGGCTGTCATGAACAAGAGGAAAATGTCTAAAACATGCTTTCTCGATATCTTCCTAATAAATAGAAAAATCTGACCTGCTGATGATCCAGTGCCAGCCAGCACTCTGTTTTTCTTTAAGGGATATAGACTGGACTTTTATAGAAAGGTGTTTGCAATGGGCACATGCACTTGCCAGAGAGAGACAGAGAAATACCGAGGAAAAGTGAGAAATCACTCCCCAGGAGAAATGGCCATGCTTCAGTCCCTTCTCCTCTAGTCTCCCCTCAGGATTTGAGTCATGCGTGCACATGTGCCTGGCGTGATTTTCAAGCCACCAGATCCAGGACCTGAACTGTGCAGCCGTCCCTGTGGGATACAGCACCTTAACCCCACACTTCCTGCTGGCCCCTAGACTGGAGATTTATAGATAGTCATTGCCCATGCAACATGCCATTTTTATTGTGGCACAGAGTTCTTGAGTGCGGCCCCTGCCGCAGACGACTGTCCCATCGCTGGCTATCCTCCCACTAAACTTACTCTCGGACCTGCTCCCCTTCCTTTCTTGTTTCAGTCTAACAGCAGCAAACAAGAAACACTAACGATGATGGACGAGAGCCTCCTTGAGCTCTCTTCCTCACAGATCATTATAAATGCACAGGCAATGGTACCCAATGCACCTGTCACCATCTGTAGATTTTGTCCCCAGGAGAACAGATTTTGGGGGGGGCAAAGAACTGAAAACTTTGGAAAAATAACAGTCACAGGCTCTGCACAGTACAAACACATACACCATCACACAACTTCTGTGCAGCAGTCAGACTGTCTTCTATAAAAAAAAAAAAATAGAGGCTTTTGCTATAGGGTGCATGTGCTAGCCAGAGAGAGACAGACAGAAAGCAAGAAATCACTCCCTAGGGGGAATGGCCACACCATAACCCCTTCTCCATTCTCCTCTCGGGATCTTGGCCACCCACGCAAACATGTCCACCAGGAATTTTAAGCCACTGGGCCCAGGACTCAAACCACGGGAATCCAGGGACATAAACATTGCACCATCTGCTGGCCCCTTATTGTGCTCATGCTAACAGACAATTTGTAACTGAGCAAGTCTAGATCAAAGCTACAGAGCTAAGTCTATGAGAAAAACAAGAAATCCCAGTAGGAACACAGTGCTAAAGGGCAAGATAAGATCTACAACCACTTACTCCATAAGCTTCCCGCCCTGCAGTAGGTTTCCAGGGGCTCAAATGATGCCGGGTGTTTCAGTTTCACCTGCTCGGCCGATGGCCTCTGTATGTGCGTGGACATAGGGAAGCGTGGGAATATCTTGTTACATCAAGAAGATGCTCCTTAGGGCCTACATGGGCGGTTCCTTCCTTGTACCAGGCAGACTCAGATCCTCCTGCTTCTCCTAGGTGTGAGTTCCTGTCTCCAGAAATTCTTGAAGATTTCCAAATCTTTCTGCAGTACAGGAGGGGGCAGTTTCAGGTATCTCTGACCCCAGATAGCTTGGGTAAATTGGGAAGGGTGGATGGGGACTTCAATTTTTCCTGCAGATGGCTTCCCGATCCATGGATGGGAAACCCTGGTGTAGTTTCATGTTTTTTGAGAGGCTTTTGCTATAGGGCGCCCTCACCAGAAAGACAGAAAGAGAAAGAGAGACAGAAAGCAAGAAATCACTGCCCAGGGGGATGGCCATGACACAATCCCCCATTCTCCTCTCCAGATCTTGAGTTTAAGCCACCAGGTCTGGGACTCTAATGGTAGTCGACTACATGGGAGTCCAGCGACATAGCCAGTACGCCATCTGCTTATTCTGTCCAGTACTAGTAGTTTCTTACTGAGGTCTTTGCCCCTGAAGTTCAAATGTCCGGGGAAATATTTTGCCTGTGAGAATTTTTTGACTAATGCTAACTGGGTTGCCATCAAAATAATGGTTGAAACTCAGAGAGCACCTCAAAGACCAGAATACCAATTGCCCACCTGTCCTAGGCCCTGCCCTGGCCTTGCTCTGGATGATGGGGCTAGGTCCTCTGGTGTCCCTCAGCATGCATGTCCCGTCACCAGCTCCCTGGGGAGTCGAAGTCTGTGAACTTGATGAGGTTCTCTCTCCAGCAGTGTTCCCGGTGTTATGTCCCTGCCCGCGATCTCCCGGAGTGAGAGTGCTCCAGGGCGGGGGATCTCCACAGAGTAGAGATCAACGTGAAGCCCCCTGGGGTCTGCAGGTAGTGGAGGAGCTCGCAGTCTGGCCTGGGCTCCGGGGGCTCTTACAGGGAGCTCCTCCTGGCACGTCCAGATCAGCCTGGCCACCATGGGCCGACTTCCTCAGGACGGAGTTCTCGGGCACTTGCTGTTCCTGGTTCAAGAGGGTGGCTATGGGATGCTCTTAATCTCAAGGGCACAGAAGGGCTTGGCTGCCTTTTTCGCTAGGTGCAGGTGCTTCAAAGTCCCCGTGCCCACGGTGGCCCTCGTGTCAAAATCCTGCAGGTGATAGGTAGGTGGCTGGGACAACGGTGCCTCAGGGATGAGGCAAAATGCTGGGATGTTCTGCATGGTCTCTCGAGGGTCGCTGTCTCCAGCGGCCACCTTGACCAGCCTGGGCACTCACATGCAGGGACACAAAAGTCAAGGACACTAGGAGGGACAGGCATCACCAAGGCCGGAGGTCCCAGGACGCAGCCTCTCAGGCCAGTGCAGCAATGGCCACCCATGCACACTCTCTGCATGGCAGTGGCTGCTTGGTGCAGCTGGCGGGGCAGCGGGGACAATGGCAAAGGGGGGGTTCACTGCCGCAGTCACACCTGGCAGATTTATCAAGCTGTCGGGGCCAGGTTCAAACTGCAGTCTCCATGTGGGATCCCCTCCCAGGGCACAGCTCACCCAGCACAGGTCAGCCCTCAGCACAGGTCTGGACCGGATCATGCCCTGCGTTTCTATCAGTTTCACCAGTGAAGACACTCAGCTTGCTTTGCAACAACATACTACCAGTTCCCACCTGAGGGGTCGTGAAGGAAATGGAGAGCAAAATAGAGGGGAGACGTTCTTACCTAACTGGGACAATCAGAGACCCAGTATCATGAGTTTGAGCAGAAAACGGAGTCACAGCCATCAGGTTTGGAGAACATAAAACCATCACAAGGGGAGGCAGTTTTTGTTAGTCCCTCTTTTCAGATTTGAGTCCAACTTCCAGATCATTTCCATTATTTCAGTCCCTACTCCCTAGATTTCTCCATTCACATAACTACATCAGAATGATCTGCTCATACTTCCAAGGATTATGGAAAATAATTAACACCCACAGACACAAACAGTGCTCATGATAAGGCTCTGAATGGGGCCTGGGCAGTAATCCCTGGAGGCCAGTCTTCTATTTTACAGTAGATTTCTTAAGCACCTGTGCACCATGTGGTCGACTGTGGTTTGAGTCCAGGACCCGGTGGCTTAAACTCTCACTGGGCGTGTGTGCGTGCATGCCCAAGATCCTGGGAAGAGAACGGAGGAGAAGGGATTGCAGTGTGACCATCCCCCCGGGGGATTGATTTCTCGCTTTCTGTCTCTCTGTCTCTCTGTGTCTTTCCGGAGAGTGCATGTGCCTTATAGCAAAAATCTCTGAAAAATAAGTCTGTGTTAGTGGCAGTGGCATTCTCCAATGGAGACACCCAGTCCACTTGACCTCCACTTTTCTCTGTTGATCCTTTTTCAATCCACAGCCCTTCCCCTCTGGGCAACTCTCCATGGCCAGGCTGCAGCACATGGCATTCCAACAGGAACGCAAGCAGGGAAGATAATGTGAGTGGACACTCCTGTGGCTGGCTAGTAATGAGAAAGTAAAACAAAATTACTAAGAGCAAAATAAGGAGCGGATTGGGACCAGCAGTTAGCGTAATGGACTGTCGCTGGACTCCCACGTAGTCAACTGCGGTTCGCGTCCCGGACCCAGTGGCTTAAACTCATGCTGGGCGCGTGTGTGTGCGTGCCCAAGATCCCAAGAGGAGAATGAAGGACAAGGGATTGTGGCATGGCTATCCTCCCTGGGGGTGATTTCTCGCTTTCTGTCTCTCTGTCTCTGTGTGGCTGGGCGGGGG
>NW_006204170.1:19429-20949 GCF_000334495.1 Tupaia belangeri chinensis | reverse complement strand
TGTTTGTAGCCCTGTAGCAAATAATAATAATAATAATAATAAATAATATTAAATAAATAACTTTTAAGAGATTTTTAAAAATAAAGTAATATATGTCATTTTAATGTACTATTAAGGATGAATGCCCAGGATTGTCTGAAAACATTGTGAAAAGCATTCTGAGACCAGCAGATGGTGTAACAGTAATGTCGCTGGACTCCCACATGACCAACCACAGGTTCAAGTCCCAGATCAATAGTTTCAATAGCAGTTGTGTATGCCTCTGTGCCCAAGATCCCATGGAGAAAATGGAGGAGACAGGATTGAGGTGTGGCCATCACCTGCCACTGGGGAGGGGGGGGAGATTTCTCAATTTCTATTTCTCTGTTACTCTCTGTCTTCCCCCTACACTTATATGTAAGGCTATTTTTTTAACATAGGCTTCAACAAAAAGAACAGATTAAATACTTAAGTAGATATGAAAATCTAGGGGTCATCTACTGAGACAAAGACCTCCAAAAATGTAAAAAGCTCCATTCTTCTGACTATACTGTCTTATTTTGGAAAATAATTATTTCTCATTAATATAGTTTCTGTTGGGACCAGCAGTTAGCGTAATGGCTATGTCGCTGGACTCCCACGTAGTCGACCTTGGTTTGAGTCCCGGACCTGGTGGCTTAAACTCACGCCAGGCGTGTATACGTGCATGCCCAAGATCCCGAGAGGAGAATGGAGGAGAAGGGATTGTGGCGTGACCATCCCCCCTGGGGGGTGATTTCTGACCTTCTATCTCTCTGCCTCTCTCTGTCTTTCTGGCTAGCACACGCGCCCTGTAGGAAAAACCTCTCCAAAAAAAACCAAAAAAGTTTCTGTTAACATGCCCATGTTTATTTAGGGTCATTAATACTGTAAATAAATTAAATATTTTAAGTGGTTTTAATTTCCAATATGCTAAATATTGATAGATATACCCGTATAAGCAAAATTGCCTTTGGAGTCCTCATTAATTCCTAGAAGCATATAAGATCCTGAAACCCAAACGTCTGAGAACTGCTGACTTCACAGCTTCTGTCCAGGCCTCAGGGGGACAAGGTGACAAAGGGTTCAGTGCACTACGAAAAGAATCAGGGCACAGTGTAGGGTCTCAGTACCAAGGGTGGAGTCTGGGGCAGGGAAGCCCAGTAGTGAGGAGTCCCCCTTCTCCCTGAGTTTCTCTTCTCCCTTTCCCATCCCGGGTCGGGTCCTTCTGCCCGGACACTCCTGATGCGGCCCCAGCTCTCACTCCCATTGGGCACCCTGTTCTCACAGGAGCCAATCAGCGTGATCGCGGCTCCTGGTTATAAACTCCCCAGGAACCAGCAGGGGCTCAGATCGCCCCGGACTCTGAGGATGGCGGTCATGGCGCCCCGAACCCTCCTCCTGGTGCTCTCGGGGCTCCTGGCCCTGACCGAGACCTGGGCGGGTGAGTGGAGATCGAGGCCGGGGGAAACCGGAGTCACGGGAGGAGCGAGGGGACCGCCCGGCGGGGGCGGGGGGGCCGG
>NW_006204170.1:17525-19056 GCF_000334495.1 Tupaia belangeri chinensis | reverse complement strand
CGGGCACCCGCCAAGAACCTCCGTCTGGAAAAGCCCGCGAGGACCTTGGGTTTCATTTTCAGTTTAGGCGGAAATCCAGGGCTGCTCTGAGGATGACGCTGGGGCTGACGGCTGGGCGGGACTAACGGGGTGTCTGCCTGGGGTCGGTCCAGGCTCTCACACCTTCCAGAGGATGTACGGCTGCGATGTGGGTCCTGACCTGGACCTCCTCCGCGGGTACGAGCAGTACGCCTACGACGGCCGGGACTACATCGCCCTGAACGAGGACCTGCGCTCCTGGACCGCGGCCGACTCAGCCGCGAGGATCACCCAGCGCAGGCAGGAGGCCGCTGGTGTGGCAGAACAACTTAGGGCCTATATGGAGGGCAGGTGCGTGCAGTCGCTGGGCTACTACCTGGAAAACGGGAAAGACACACTGCTGCGCGCAGGTACCAGGGGCCACGGGGGTTCCCGAATCTCCTGTCCTGCTGGGGCTGCTGTCCCACACGGAGGGGAAGAGAGTGGGGATCGCAGGGAGCCAGGTGGTGCAGTGGATAAAGTTCCGACTCCCACAGGGGTGACCTCTCTGTGAGACTCACACAGGTGGCTAGGAGATCACCTCAGGGCATGTGTGTGTGTGTGTGTGTGTGTGTGTGTGTGTCTGTGCCCAAAATTCAGGGAGCAGATGGAGGAGGAGGAGTAAGGTGTGGCCATACCCTGGGGATGATTTCTTACTTTCCCCCTCACTGTCTCTCTGTTTCTCTCACCTGGTGAGTGCATGCCCTATGTCAAAAACATTAAATAAATAAATAAATAAACCACACACACAGAGAGAGGGAAACAACAAAGAAACGGGGATTGACTCCAAAATAAAGAAGCCCCTCACTTCTGTCGGGCAGCGTCCTTCTGGTTTTTAGATCCTGCACCAGAGACTAATTTACCCAGAGCCCCCTCCTTTCAGACAGTGAAGGGTCAGTCTCTGGGAATACACTGAGGACAGTCCTGAAGTCACCGTCAGCAGTGAGCAGGTACTCTGGCTGCGGTTCTTCCACCTTGACCCCTAAGGCCTTGATCTCTGCTCCCACTCCCCAAAATGACTGAGAGCTGAATCCAGTTAGTCTGAGTCCCCTCCATCCTTATCGGGATCCCCATTTTCCCCCTCAGAGACCTGAATTCTACCCAGCACTGTTCACCTGAATCTACAACCTTCCCAGGAGTAGATCCCCCCAGACACCTGAGCCAGGCTTAGTAGACCTCCCTGACCCAGGTGTTTTGTCCACGCCCAGATGGTCACACTAGGGCTACTTCCTGGGCAGTGGGAGGGGCTGCACCATGTCTGAATCTCCCAACTCTTCCCCGCAGACCCCCCGAAGGCACAAGTGACCCACCACCCCACCTCTGACCGTGAGGCCACCCTGAAGTGCTGGGCCCTGGGCTTCTACCCTGCGGAGATCTCCCTGACCTGGCAGCGGGATGGGGAGGACCAGACCCACGACATGGAGCTGGTGGAGACCAGGCCTGCAGGGGACGGAACCTTCCAGAAGTGGGCGGC
>NW_006204170.1:15825-16535 GCF_000334495.1 Tupaia belangeri chinensis | reverse complement strand
TGCACCCGCCACTGTGACGTCAGTGTCCCCGACCGGTCTTCCTGCACCTGGCATCTGAACGTGTCTGCGTGTCTGTGTCCCTGCAGCCTAATGTGAGGAGACAGGGACTCGTCCTGTTCCCAAGTCCTGGGGCCCTCCCCACTGCCCTGTGCTCTCTGCCCTGACCAGTTTTCCTGCTCCAGGAGGGACAGGATCAGATGTCCCCACCCTGTCTACCCTCATGGCACACTGAGCTGCAACTTTCTGCTTCCTTATTCAACATAAGAATCCGGGTACCAATTTGTTTTTAAAATTGTTAGTGTTAGATGTGGTTAAAGCAGAAGAAAAATTTTTAAACTCACTTGAGGAAATAGAGCCTGACAGCTTCCCAGACTCCATGTTTGCTGTGCAGGGTCTGCGGCCCTGGGGATGGGAGGAGCTGGGAGGGGCTGAACAAGGACGGGGCCGTGGACAGTCAGCGCTCTGTCTATTGTGGGTTTGGCGTGGTCACTCTCCTAGGTCACCTTTGCTGCTGCTTTGTCCTTGTCCCACCTGGGCTGTGACTACAGGGATTAGACGTCCCCTGGGCCCTGTCCCATGCCCAGGGCTATGGGCAGCGAGGGCCCTGTGTGCCCCGTCAGCCTCGGCCCAGGCCTGGGTCTGCCCTCACGCCCACTTGGTGTATTTATCTGTTGTTTCTTTGTGTCTGTGAAGGAGTCGCCTGTTCTTGT
>NW_006204170.1:8159-15701 GCF_000334495.1 Tupaia belangeri chinensis | reverse complement strand
TCTGACAGCAGCAGGAGTCACTTTCCTGTCCCTGTCCCCCATAAGGCCCAGGTAGCCCCAGCTCACAGGGTCTGTGGTACCGAGAGATGGGTTTTCAGACTCGTCCTGCTCTTGCCCTTCTAGGGCTGTTCCCGGGTTCTCTTTGCGATTTCCACATCACGTTCTAAGTTCATGTTCTGGAATTTGCAGGGAAGAAGGCTCTCATAATTGCTTGTTTTAAATAAATTTCTTAGAATTAATCTGCTCTTGTTCTTAGATTAGACCCACAAGTCAAGGATCCTTCTGTTAAAAAGAAAAAAAAAGAGAGAGATGCATGTGTCCTGTGCAGCAGGTTGGGACAGGAGGGAGGGAGGGCAGCACTGAGTGAGCACAGGCATGCTGACCTCAGGTGACAGGACGTGGTGACACTGCCACAGCAGCATTCGCTCTGAGGTCACATCAGTAAAGACGCTGCCTTAGAACAGGGAGGAGCTCTGCAGTGCCCCCCACTCAGCTCGGACCTGCTGAGCACTGGCTGTCGGCCACTGTTTTTGCATCCATGTTACTCCATGAACTAAGAACAGCCCAGAACTCCCCACCCTGTGGAGCCCGTGTTCTTGAGAGACAGAGACTGCTCTGTGGGCAGAGTGAACACGGAGAGTGTGGGTGCTGGCAGGGGTGGGTGCTGTCGGGAAGGTGACCCAGAGTGTGGGCGTGGGGACAAGGAAGGGGCTGTTTACTGGGGGGGTCAGCATGGGCCTCACTGGCAAGTGACCTCTGGGGAAAGATTCCAAGGACACAGGATATCTGGGCACGTCCTCGCCAGGCAGAGGAACCTCCAGGGCAAATGTGAGGGACAGGATCCTGTCTGTGCTCTGGGAGGGACAAGGACTGTGGCGTGTCTGGAGCAGAGCAGGTGAGGGGAGGTCAGAGGGGGAGAGGGGGGAGTGGGGGGGGGGAGCTGTGAGGGACAGTGCGGGGTCCAGGCCAGACGCTGCTGCTTCATCCGGGCATCTGGGGGTGAGCAGTGGGCACAGCAGGGACGACTGGGTTCTGGACAGGTTCTGAGGGGGAGTCACAGCATTTCCTAGGAGACCAAACCCAGGTGTGAGGAGTAGGCGTCAGGGAGGACACCGGAACTGGAGATGGAGGGGCGTGAGTGAAGGGGGAGGACTCTGGCGAGAGCACATCTGAGGAGCAGGATCAGTGTCCAGGGTACGAATGCGCATGCTGAAGGGCCATTAGAAATGCAGAGAGGGAGTTGGGGGTGCAGTCATACAGATTAGTCTGGAGTTTAGGTGAAATGTCTGGACTGGAGAAGCAGATTTCTGAGCTGACATCACACAGTGAGAACTCTTGAGGGCCCCATGTGAGTGATTTGCTGTAGAAGAGAAAGAACAGGGATGAGCCCTGGGCAGGGCACACTCCCAGAGTAGACTGCAGTTACGCACCGTGTCTGGCAGGCACGTAGACCTGGGAGCCCCACACTGTCCTGTGCACCAGGAATCCCTGGGCTTTGCCTCCAGCCTCAGCTGGTCTAAGTGAACCACGAGGTTCCGTATTTATAACCAGGTTCCTGTTGGTGCAGATGCTGTTGGTGCTCAGATCGCACTGTGAGCAGCAAGAAGGTCGACCACGTCCTAGATCGGGCCTCAGGCTCTCCGTGAGATAAGCAATCTGTGGACTCAGCGCTCCACATGCCGACACTGGGTGTCTGTGGAGAGGCCTGAGTGACAAGCCCACCAGCATTCTTGGTGCTCAGCTGGAGATGGAACCACTGAGGTCGGAGATCAGAGCATCCAGAGTCAGGAAGGGGCTTAACTCACATTTTTTATAAATAGTCTGGGGCCAGCAAGTGGCATGGTGGTTAAGGCAGCTGGATCCCTCACAGCTGGCTGCGGTTTCCGATTGGCACATGTGCATATGTACCCAACACCCTCAGAGAAGAATGGAGGAGAAGGCATTGCGGCACGGCCAGCCTTGGGGAGTGCCCTTTCACTTTCTCTATCTCTGCAGTGAACACAGCCCTGTGGCATAGTTGTTTTCTTTTTTAAAAGTTTATTTATTTACTTAGTTGCAATAGGAAGAGATGGAGAGAGAGAGAGAGATAAAGAGAGAGGCACCCAGAGCTGGGCTCTCAGACCGTGATCCCCCTGCACTTCCAGCTGGCCAGGTCATGGCTCTGCATGTGCCCAGCATGCTCAGGAAGGCCCCGATGTGCACCCAGGACCTTTCCTATGTGACGTACTATGTCTCACTGTGCCACCACCTGGCCCTTAAATCCACAGTTAAATATTTGGTCCCTCACCCTGACCAGAAAAGGGAAAAGGTAATTCAGCAATAATGAGACATGATGTTCAGAGGTCATTGTGATTGTCTATGTCATTAGTTATACCCCGATGGAAGATTTAGGACGGGGCTCTCAGCTCAGCACGATGAGAAATCTCTGAATGCTGGTTCTGAAACCACTCCCAGACAGAGTTTTCACTCACTTTTGAAGCAATCGGTAGAATGTAAGTTACCCTAATTCTAGTATTAAGGAATTTAGATGTAGTTTTAGGGCTCATTTTATTTGGGAAGGCACAGAGCAGCCTTGAAGTGACACAGTCTGGAACTGAATCACGATCTGCCCTAGCTCAGTTTCCAGGTAGGAACAAATGTCCCGGAACAATGTCACAGGGAACAGCGTCACTGCTCTCACCATGACACTGGTGCTGGACGCTGCACCTTGCAGCTGCGATGCTGTCCCCACTGCTCCTGGGAACAGGGTCACTACTGACACAGCATCTGTGCCAAAATGTATCTGCATGGTCCCCCATCTCTGTGTCACCACGCATGTGTCAGGGCTGACGTGTGGTCATCAGACTTGGGGAGCCAAAGCCTCTTGCCGTGTCCACCTGCATTAGTGTGGGGGAAAGTGAGTTTTCTCCCTTTCTCTCACTCTCTCTCTCTCTCTACACACACACACACACACACACACACACTCAGTAGTCTGCCTCCTACCCAGACTCTGGTGGAATTTCCCTAGCACAGGAAGAGAGTTCAGGTATCGTAGGTAGTTGCATGAGGGATGAAAAAGGACAAATTGTAACTCTCAGAGCAGTGATCTAAGACGAGAACTTTATCTGGTACATTGAAGGCACCTGGGCTGGACTGAGTGACTAATAATGACATCTTTCTACTCACTCCCCTCACTGTTTTGGGACCCCATGTTTGTCTAATTAAATCTAAATTTTCGGATAAGTGCAGTGGCATTGTGAGATGGTAAAATGATGATCAGTATGTTTTCTTCACGTTCTTGCTCTGGCTAAGCCTAAATATCCTAGGTCTGCAAGACATCAGAGGCTCCATGTGTGCACCGACAAGTTCATTTATGCATTTCATTGTACGTGTACGTATTTCTAGACGGAGTGTCTATCTCACCCGTTACCTGTCACATGACTGTCCACAAGAGTTTAACACCATCCTGTTTAGACGCCATGCTCTTCAAACTGGTGTATAACAGCTGGTAACCAACCTGTTTGCAAACACCCACGGATTCACTACAAATGCTCCTCTTTTGCTTCTGACTGTTACCAGTGCAGGACAAGTTGAGTGGAGGTCACTTGTTTACCTTCACTCACTCCCAGTGTCCATATACACATTACTGTGGGCTGAGGACCCTCTTACCAGGGCTGGCCCCAGAGCACTCTGAGTAGCATTGGTCTGGACAGATTTGGACCCCAGAACCTTCCCTGAGAAATCTCTGTCCCTCTGGACAGATTTGGACCCCAGAACCTACCCTGGTGGGAAAGTGAGAAATCTCTGCCCCCCTACCCCCACCATCCAGGGGATGGCCATGCCATAATCCCTTTTCCAACATTCTCTTCTCAGGATTTTGGAAACACAGACACACACACACACAAAACACATGCTCAGAATGTTTCTTAAGCCACCAAGTCCAGGACACAATTCACACAGTGGATCATGTGAGATCTAGCTACCTTAACCTCTACCAGCTGCTAGTCCGTGGGCAGTGTTTTAGGTGGCATGGTGGTTAAGGGCACTGGACTCCCACATGGCCGACCATGGTTTGCATCCCGGACCTGGCAGCTTGCTTTCTCTCTCTCTGTCCCTCTCTGGTCAAAAACTATCAAATACTTTTACAAGGCTTTTGAGAACACAGATGTCCCCAGTCATCCATGAGCCCCACTGTCTGGTCCCCAGGGCCATCTGCTCCACTTCTCCTGCCTGGTTCTTACTGTGACGTTTGTGCCTCTAAACGGCACACTGATGTGCTCCTTCTTTGTCTGTTTTATGTGACATCGTTAGTGGAGAGTTGGATTCACACACCCCTATATTTCTGATAGTTACTTTATAAATTTGACTAGCTCCGTGTTCACTGTTTACTTGACCACAACGCCAGTCACCACTAGGCTGTCAGCCGCGATTACTTTTCTCCCCTGAGCTGATTTTCCAGTTTCCCTGGAGTTGGTAAACGTGCTGCTCCTTCATTTGTTTAATTCCCGTTGTATCATCACAGCGTGCCCTACCTCTCCCCAGCCTCTGCTATAGTTTGAATATGGCCCCCAGAGTTCACGTTGGAAACTTGACCCCCAGTGTGGTGCTGGGAGCTGGGCCTACACGGAGGTATCTGGGTCCTAGGGGCGCTGCCTCCTGATCACAGGGACACCATCATCACAGGAGGGCGCCCTGCTCACCTCTCCTGTCCTCCTCTTGCCCTCCCCCTCCCCCACGTGAGGACATGGCGGATTCTTGCCAAATGTGGCTGCCTTCACCCTGGGCTCCCCAGGCTCCACACCTGAGAAATATGTTCTGTTCCTACAATTTACCACACCTGTGTGCTCTGCTAGAGCATACCAAGCAGCTCCATGGATACGTGCAAGCCTCTCCTGTAGCTCCCCAACATCATCTCTGTGAAAAGGAGGTCTACTATGTTGTCTGTGGATTTTGATTATCTGGTTGTTGCTTATTTTTTTTTTACTTCCGTGAGATGAGAGCATTGAAAGGTTGTTTCATCACTAACACTCACTCAATACATGATACCTTCTCCAACACTTTCCAATGATAAAGATGTAAGAATAGAACTTGGTAGAACGAAGGAATCAAAGAAATATCAAGGAGGTACTCAGGTCTAGGGATATTGTATCCTTCTTCTCTCTCTCTTTTTTTTCTTAGAGATTTTTGCTATATGGCATGCACATTCACCAGAGACAGAGAGACAAAGAGACAGAAAATGCAAAATCATTTCTGCAGTCCTGTTTCCTCCATTCTCCTCGTGAGATCTTGGGAACACACACACATGCACCCAGCATTAGTTTAAAGCCGCCAGGTCTGGTACTCAACCATGGCTGACTACGTGGGAGTTCGTAATGTAACCATTGTACCATCTGCTGACCCCACTTTCTTCTTTTTTATTGACAGGGTCTTGTCATGTTGTTTCCTTCTGGCCTCAGCCTTCCAAGTAGGTGAGAACACAGGTGAATCCCACCATACTCAGTTCTTTCAGAAAGGTTTTGCTTAAGAACATTTCAGGACCAGAGGTTGGCATAATGGCTATGTCACTGGACTCCCATGTACTCAACTGCGGTTTGAGTCCTGGACCTGGTGGCTTAAACTCATGCCAGGCACATGTGTGTGCATGCCCAAAATCCCAAGAGGAGAATGGAAGAGAAGGGACTGCAGCATGGTCATCCCCCTGGGGGGTGATTTCTCACTTCTTTCTGTCTCTCTGTCTCTCTCTGTCTTTCTGGTGAGTGCATGCACCCTAGAATAAAAAAAAAAAACTCTCAAAAAATTTCTAAGTATAAATGTTCTAAGATCAAATTAGAAGGATAATTAGGGTGAAGTTAAAGGAGAATTTGTGGAAGTTTAGGAAGACTATAACTGCTGAACTAATGACTCTTTCACGTGGAAAGTGAATTAAAATTATTGGATGGGGACCAGCAGTTGGCGTAATAGCTATATCGCTGGACTCCCATGTAGTTGACCATGGTTTGAGTCTCAGACTCAGTGGCTTAAACTCATGCCAGGCACGTGTGTGTGTGTGCCCAAGATCCCAGAGGCTAATGGGGGAGAAGAGATTGCAGCATGGTCATCCCCCCTGGGGGGTGATTTCTCACTTTCTGTCTCTCTGTCTCTCTCTGTATTTCTGGCAAGCACATGTGCCCTATAGCAAAAACCTCTCCAAAAGGAAAAAAAAAAGAAAAAAATTATTGGATGACTTCTGTGAGCCAGATTCTTTCATAAACAATTTTATTTTCTTATTATTTAATTGTCATAAATCTTTACGGCATACCATTTGTTTTTTCAAAGCATGTGTATAGCATGTGATGATCAAATCAGGAATATTACTATACACCTCGTTCTCAAAGAACCTCACATTATTGTGTCTGTTATTAGGAAAGATCTTGCTGAGCCCTTCTCACTCACCCTCCACAACCCACTCCTCTCCACAGCCTCTGTATCCAACTTCTCCTCCCTACTATCATCGCTTTTGACTCTCAATTTCTGCCACAGAGCGCCCCTGTGTGTTGGATCAGGAGATTACTCTGCCAGGTCCCCCTCTGGAGGGTGGAACTGCCACACAGGGGAGACTGAGTCTGGTAACACGTGTGTGTGTGTGCCCAAGATCCCAGAGGCTAATGGGGGAGAAGAGATTGCAGCATGGTCATCCCCCCTGGGGGGTGATTTCTCACTTTCTGTCTCTCTGTCTCTCTCTGTATTTCTGGCAAGCACATGTGCCCTATAGCAAAAACCTCTCCAAAAGGAAAAAAAAAAGAAAAAAATTATTGGATGACTTCTGTGAGCCAGATTCTTTCATAAACAATTTTATTTTCTTATTATTTAATTGTCATAAATCTTTACGGCATACCATTTGTTTTTTCAAAGCATGTGTATAGCATGTGATGATCAAATCAGGAATATTACTATACACCTCGTTCTCAAAGAACCTCACATTATTGTGTCTGTTATTAGGAAAGATCTTGCTGAGCCCTTCTCACTCACCCTCCACAACCCACTCCTCTCCACAGCCTCTGTATCCAACTTCTCCTCCCTACTATCATCGCTTTTGACTCTCAATTTCTGCCACAGAGCGCCCCTGTGTGTTGGATCAGGAGATTACTCTGCCAGGTCCCCCTCTGGAGGGTGGAACTGCCACACAGGGGAGACTGAGTCTGGTAAGGTTAAAGAAGTACTAGTAAGAAGGGGTAGGATACCCAGAAGGAGGGGTCTGCTCCATGACGCTCACCAAGGGGTAGTTGTAGGTTCTTTTTTCTTAGCTGCCAGGACACATGTGCTCACCAGAGAGACACAGAGAGGGGGAGAAAGTACCCCCAATGGGGCACGGTCACACCACAGTCCCTTTCTCCATCCTGTCAGGATCTGGGGCACGCATGCTCATGTGCCTGGCAGGATTTTAAAGTCACCACAGCTGCAATTTAAACCGTGGCTGGCCATGTTGGATCTGGCTACCTTTAGCCAGTAGGCCACTGGGCCAGCCCAGTTTTGTGTTCTTATCATCCCAGAAACCAAACTGACCTTGGTTTAAAATCCCCAGAT
>NW_006204170.1:0-2018 GCF_000334495.1 Tupaia belangeri chinensis | reverse complement strand
GTGTTTGTTTTATGGCTGAGTAGTATTCCATAGACTATATGTGTCACACTTTTTCAATCCATTCATTTGTTTGTGGGTATTTGGCTTAGTTCCATGTCCTAGTGATAGTAAATAAAGCTGCAATAAACATTGATGTGCAAGCATTTTCCGACTGAGAATTCTCTTGTCCTTTGGGTACATACCCAGAAGTGGGATTGCTGGATCAAATGGTCATTCTACTTGTAGATCTTTGAAGAACCTCCATATTGTTCTCCACAGTGACTGAACCAGTTTACATTCCCACCAACAGTGTAGGAGAGTTCCCTTTTCACCACATCCCTGCCAAGACTTATCACTTTTTATATTTTTAATCTTTGCCATTCTGACAGGGGTTAGGTGGTATCTCATTGTGGTTTTTATCTGCATCTCCCTTATGATGAAGGATGTTGAGCATTTTCTCATATGCTTTTTGGCTATTCGTATGTCTTCCTTAGAGAGATTTTTGTTCAGCTTTTTTTCCATCTTTTAATTGGGTTAATTTTTTTTTTTTTTTGCATATGGCGCTTGAGTTCTGGTTATCAGTCCCTTGTCTGAGGCATATTTTACAAAAATATTCTCCCATTTTGAGGTTTGTCAATTCACACGTGTTAGTGTGTCCTTTGCTGTGCAGAAACTTCTTAGTCTGATCTAGTCCCACTTGTCTAATTTAGTGATTATTGTCTGTGCTTTGGGAGTCTTATTTAAGAAGTCTTTGCCTACTCCAGTGTCTCCCAGAGTTCCCCAGCCTTTCCCACCAGTAGTTACATTGTTTGAAGTCTTAGATTCAGATCTTTGATCCATTTTGAATTGATTTTTGGTAATGGAGAAAGATGGGAGTTCAGTTTCATCTTTCTGCAGGTGGGTACCCAGTTTTTCTAGCACAATTTACTAAAGAGGTTTCTCTTTTCCCAATGGGTTGACTGGTATCCTTTGTCAAAAATCAGTTGGTTGTAAGCTTTGGGGGTTATTTCTGGGGTCTCTATTCTATTCCATTGGTCTGTTTTTGTGCCAATGCCATGCTAATTTGATGATCAAAGCTTTATATTATATCTTGGGATCAGGGAATGATATGCCTCCCACTCCACTCTTCTTGTGCAGGATTGCTTTAGCAGTACCAGGTTTTTTATGATTCCAGACAAATTCTATTTTTATCTTTTCTAGATCTGTGAAGAATATTTCTGATATTTTCATTGGAATTGCATTAAACATGTAGATTAATTTGGGTAGAATTGCCATGGGATTATGTTAATTCTTCTAATCCAGGAACATGGATGCCCTTCCACTTCTTTTTTAATGTAACTTTCAATATCTTTTTTAAGATTTTCATAGTTTTCTTTATAAAGGCCTTTGACTTCCTTACTTAGGTTTATCCCTAGGTATCTTATACATCTTGTGGCCATGGTGAAAAGGATTCCTTTCTTCAGTTCTATTTTGTTCAACTTGTTCATTTATAGAAATGCTATAACACCACTTTACTGTATTCACTTATTACTTCAAGAAGTTTTTTCATGGAGACCTTTGGGTGTTCTAAGTATACCATCATGTCATCTGTGAATAAAGACATTTTCAACTCTTCATTGCATAGTAAAATGCCTTTCAGGGACCAGCAGTTAGCATAATGGCTATGTCGCTGGACTTCCACATAGTCGACCACGGTTTGTGTCCCGGACCCGGTGGCTTAAAACTCACACCAGGCCCATGTGCCTGTGTGCCCAAAAACCTGAGAGGAGAAAGGAAGAGAAGGGATTGTGACATGGCCATCCCTCCTGGGGGATGATTTCTCGCTTTCTTTCTCTCTGTCTCTGTCTGGCTGGCGAGCGCACACGCCCTATAGCAAAAGTCTCTAAAAAAAAAATGCCTTTCATATTGTTCTCTTTTCTGAATGCCTTAACTAAGAATTCCAGTACTATATTAAAGAGCAGTGGAGAAAGTGGGCAGCCTTGCCTAGTACCAGTTTTTAAAACCTAAAAGCTTTTCCACATTCAGTATAATGATTACTG
>NW_006204169.1:62343-66837 GCF_000334495.1 Tupaia belangeri chinensis | reverse complement strand
TCTTTTCCCTTGGAGGATAGGTATTTTCTTGATTTCCCAGATTTCTTGTGATCTGGTGGTGATTTCTTGTCATCTGATGGATGGTGTGTTTCTTTCAAATTCTTGAAGTTCAGTCATGCTAGCTTGTTTGCTGGAGGATGAATTATCAGTAGAAAATCTTCATTTCTCGTGTGCCCTGAAATACCTAGATCACAGGAGCCTTGAGGAATCTTCTTCTGAAGGCCTGACCTCTCCTGTCTAGATCACAGGAGCCATGAGGAATCTTCTTCTCCAGCGTCCCACCATCCACTTTCTAATATGCACCGTTCTCTCTAAAGTCTCTAGTACTTACACTCATCCACTCCACCATCACATTTGAAGTCTTTTAGCCTCTGCTGTAACACTCATTAAAGATTTAGTGGAGATATATAATGTGTATCTTTCAAAGTCTGGTTCACTTCACTTAACATTAAGTATTCTATATTCATTCAATTTGGGACAAACAATAGGATTTCATAATTTCTTATTGGTGTGGCTTATTACCTGTTGATGATGACGTGTACTGTATTCTCATCTGGACTGGACTGAGAAGTATTTCATGTTGTGTAAAGTCTATTCACAAGTAAAATGATAAATAGTGACTGAATGTTTAAAAATTAATTGGAATAATAATAATAATTTGGAAAAAATAAGGAAAAGCTATTTGATAATAATGATGGTGATTTTAATGTCTTTGTATGGACTGATATGCATGGTATTCCTTCTGAAAAAAAGAGATGCAATACACTGTAAAGTTATATGTGATTCAATGTAATATAAACAAGATTATGATAATAAATGAAATATAAAATTATTTTAAATAAAAATTTGAAGAGAGAGAGCCTGAGACAGCCAGCCAGACACAATGAGAAAACAGAGATTTCCCTTCCTTGTCTGAATATTAAGGATTCTAGAAGATGGAGTTTAGAGTATAGCTTCCCTGGACAGCACAAGACACATCTCGCCTTTCAAATGGCTTCTCTGAATATTTCAGGAGTCTAGAAGATCCAGTTTAAAGCACAGTTTCCATGAACAGGCCAGAAAAATCCTCAGCTTTAAAATCACTTCTGAAATTAGCAAGTAAAAAGAAAAAGGGCAAGGAAAGAAGTGGTCAAAAATATTTCTATAAAATTAAAAACTTAAAGATAGAGAGAGTGTGAGAGAGACAGAGAGACAAACAGCCAGAGACAGCAAGAGGACAGAGGTTGCCCTACTTTGTCTGAATATTTCGAGAGTCTAGAAGATGAAGTTTAGAGCATAGATTCCCTGAACATGCCTGGGCAGACCTCAACTTTAAAATGGTTTCTTACCTGAATATTTCAGGAATCTAGAATATGGAGTTTAGAGTATAGCTTCCTTAAACAGGCTAGGACACACCTCAGCTTTAAAATGGCTTCTGAAATTAGCAAGTGAAAAGAAAAGGTCCAAGGTGAGAAGTGGTTGAAATATTTAAAAAAAAATAAAGAAATTTAGAGAAAGAGAGAGAGCATGAGACAGACAGAGAGACAGATGGCCAGAGACAGCAAGAGGACAGAGGTTGACCTACCTTGTCTGAATATTTTAGTAGTATAGAAGATGGAGTTTAGAGCACAGCCTCCCTGAACAGGCCAGGACACATCTCAGCTTTAAAATGATTATGGAATTATAAAGTAAAAAGAAATCACCTCAGGTGAGGAGAAGTGATTGAACAGTTAAAAAAGAAAATTAAAAATTTAAAGAGAGAGTATGAGACAGACAGAGAGACAGATGGCCAGAGACAGCAAGAGGACAGAGGTTACCTTACCTTGTCAGAATATTTTGGGTGTCTTGAAGATTGAGTTTAGAACATAGCTACCCTGAACATACCAGGATACACCTCAGCTTAAAAAAGGCTTCTTGTTTGAATATTTCAGGAGTCTAGAAGGTGGAGTTTAGAGCGTAGCTTTGCTGAGGCCAGGACACACCTTTGCTTTAAAATGGCTTCTGAGATTAGCAAGTAAAAAGAAAAGGCTCAAGGTGAGGAAAATTGTTTGAAAATTTAAAAATAAATAAATAAAAATGTAAAGAGAGAGTTTGCAACACAGAGAAGCAGAAGGCCAGAGACAGTGAGAGGTCAGAGGTTGACCTAGCTTGTCTGAATATTTCAAGAGTTTCAAAGATGGAGTTAAGAGCAAAACTTCCCTGAGCTTGAGGCACGTAGGGCCAGAGACTCCACAGACCCGCAACCTGGAGCAGCTCGGAGAGGTGATCTCTTCAACTCTGCAATAAAAAATGGCCTCCAATAAGACTACATTGCAAAAAAATGGGTAAGAAACAGAATGGAAAGAGTAAAAAAGTTGAAGAGGCAGAGCCTTTAGAATTTGTGGTGGAAAAAGTACTGGACCGACACGTAGTGAATGGGAAGATGGAATATTTCCTAAAGTAGAAGTAATTTGCAGATGCTGACAATACTTGGGAACCAGAAGAAAATTTAGATTGTCCAGAGTTAATTGAAGCATTTCTTAATTCTCAAAAAGCTGGTAAAGAGAAAGGTGGTACAAAGAGAAAATCTTTATCTGACTGTGAATCTGATGATAGCAAATCAAAGATGAGAGATGTTGCCGATAAACCAAGAGGCTTTACCAGAGGTCTTGATCCTGAACGAATAATTGGTGCCACAGATAGCAGTGAAGAGTTGATGTTTCTCATAAAATGGAAAGATTCAGATGAGGCAGACTTGGTACTGGCAAAAGAAGCAAATATGAAGTGTCCTCACATTGTAATTGCTTTTTATGAAGATAGACTAACTTGACATTCTTGTCCAGAATATATATATATATATATATATATATATAAATCCGGGTCTTGGATTTTGATTTACTAGTGTGGAGAAAGAACTGCATTCTAATGGAAAAATCAAGTTTGATTTGTTTGCTTTGATTTGTCATGAACTTGTGTTTAACTCACATGCTTCAGTACCAGTCTGGGGTTTTTGTTTTCTGTCTTTGTGTGTTTGTGTACATAAGATAATACATAAATGGATTTGTTTTTGAAACTTTCACCAAAACAAAAACTGTGTATACGCTCATATGTTTGAGATACTGTCATGTTGAGCAACCTCAGAATAAGAAATAAGTTCCTCCAAATTAAATTGAAAGTTTTCCTGAAGCCATAACCTTTCAAATTAGTGAAATCTAAATTGGATAACTTAAAAGCAATCATCAGAATTTTTTATCTATCTGTAGTCATATAAATTCAATAGTTTATTTGCAGAATTCCTGAAAGGAGAAATTCTATGAGTACTAGTAAGCTCCCCTCCCACATGACAAAAATGGACAAATCCCAGTGTTTAGCTAAGAAAGACTATAAGTGAGCATTTTAATCCTCTAGTAAACTTCCTTTACAAAAGGTTGAAATCCTTATGCTCTATTGACTGAAAGATCATTATTCATGAAATGTCTAAGATTTGGCTCATGGAAATTTAATCAGATGGTTAAAGATGTTAGCAGTTTAGGACTTGCTGGCATAAATGAGTGAACAAATTTGTGATAGAAAACTATTGTGCATGTTTCTTTTCTTAACCCCAATTCATTCCTTATGAGGAATGTAGGCCTCAATCTTTGCAGTATTTGGGTTACTGGTTCAGCAGCAGCAAGGAAAACCAATAACTCTGTAGTAATCAGAATGTTACCCAACTGTATATTGTTTACTTTATTGTAAATACTGGTGAACAGTGGTCAATAAATAGTTTTATATTCTTAAAAAAAAAAAAAGAAGAAGAAGAGGAAAGCTTCCCTGAACAGGCCTTGACCCTCCTCAGCTTTAAAATGGCTTTTTGTCTGAATATTTTGGGTGTCTAGAAAATGGAGTTTACAGTATAGCTTCGCTGAACAGGCCAGGATACACCTCAGCTGTAAAATGACTGCTGAAATTAGCAAGTGAAAAGAAAAGGCCCATGGTGAGGAGAAGTGGTAGAAAAATTTAAAAACAAATTAAAAATTTAAGGAGAGAGAGCACTAGACAGAAAGAGAAACAGAGGTCCAGAGACAGCAAGAGGAAGGACAAAGGTTACCCTAACTTGTCTGAATATTTCGGGAGGCTACAAGATGGACTTTAGAGCATAGCTTTCCTGAACAGGTCAGGACACACCTCAGCTGTAAAATGGTTTCTTATCTGAATATTTCAGGAGTCTAGAAGATGAGAGTTTAGAGCATTAACTTTGCTGAATGGCCTGGACAGACCTCAGGTTTAAAATGGCTTCTGAAATTAGCAAGTGAAAATATAAGACCCAAAGTGAGAAGAACTGTTTGAAAAATTTAAAAAGAAATAAAAAATTTAAAGAGCAAGAGTTCATGTGACAGACAGAGAAACAGAGGGCCAGAGACAGTAAGAGGACAGACGTTGCCCTACCATGCCTGAATATTTCGGGAGTCTAGATATTGGAGTTCAGATCATACCTTACTTGAAAAGCCCAGGACAGGCATGGCGCGGCGGCAGCAGCGCCAGCGCGGCCCCCCC
>NW_006204169.1:57968-60835 GCF_000334495.1 Tupaia belangeri chinensis | reverse complement strand
GAGGAGGATGGGACATAGCAGAGGGTGGGGGATGGGGAATCAAGGATGGCAAAACAAAAGGCAAGGAATGCAGGACATAAGAATTGGAAAATTATTTGCTGAGAACATGTATGTTGATGTGCTTGATTGAGCCAATGCACAGTGTATTTTGGATGGAAAATTCATTTGTGTGTTGTGATGGTGTATAGTGAATTAATGTAGAAAATGAATAAATAAAAAAAAAAAAGCCCAGGACAAACCTCAGCTTTAAAATAGATTCAGAAATTTGCAAGTGAAATGAAAAGGCCGAAGGTGAGGAGAAGTGGTTGAAAATTTTTTAAAAAATTAGAATTTTAAAGAGAGAGGGTGTGAGATAGACAGAGAGACAAAAAGCCAGAGACATTGAGAAGACAGAGATTGCCCTACCTTGTCTGAATATTTCACGAATCTAGAAGATGGAATGCAGAGCATAGCTTCCCTGAACAGGCCTGGACAAACCTAATCTTTAAAATGACTATGGAACAATCAAATAAAAAGAAAGAACCCAGGAGAGGAGAAGTGGTTGAAAAATTTTAAAAGAAAATTAAAAATTTAAAGAGAGAGAGAGCACAAGATAAGACAGAAAGACGGTCAAAGACAATGAAAGACAGAAGTTGTCCTATCTTGTCTAAATATTTAGGGAGTCTTGAAGATTGAGTTTAGAACATAGCTTTACTGAACACGTCAAGATACGCCACAGCTTTAAAAAGGCTTCTTGTCTTACTATATCAGGAGTCTAGAAGATGGAGCTCAGAACATAGTTTCTCAGAACAGGCCAGGACACATATCAGCTGTAAAATGGCTTCAGAAATTAGCATGTGAATAGAAAAGGCCGAAGGTGAGGAGAAGTGGTTGAAAATTTAAAAAATAAATAAATAAATTTAAAGAGAGAGAGCACAAGATAGACAGAAACAAATGGCCAGAGACAGCAAGAGGACAGAGTTTACCCTACATTGTCTGAATACCTGGGGGCCTACAAGATGAACTTTAGAGCATAGCTTTTCTGAACAGGCCAGGACACTCCTCAGCTTTAAAATGGCTTCTTTTCTGAATATTTTGGGAGTCTAGAAGATGGAGTTTAGAGTATAGCTTCCATGAACAGTCCAGGACATGCCTCCACTTTAAAATGGCTTCTGGAATTAGCAAGTGAAAAGAAAAGGTCCAAGGTGAGAAGTGGTTGAAAATTTTTTAAAAAAATTAACAATTTAAAGAGAGAGAGTGGACGAGATGGACAGAAAGACAGGGCCAGAGACAGCAATTGTACAGAGGTTGCTCTACATTGTCTGAGCATTTCAGGGGTATAGAAGATAGAGTTTAGAGCAAAGCTTCCCTGAACAGGTCTTGACACACTTCAGCTTTTAAATGTCATTTTTTTCTGAATATTTCAGGAGTCTAGTAGATGAGGTTTAGAGCATAGCTTCCCCATTTGGCCAGGACACACCTCAGCTTTAAAATGGCTTCTGAAATTAGCAAGTTAAAAGAAAAGTTCCAAGCTGAGGAGAAGTAGTTGAAAATTAAAAAAAAAAAAAAGAATTAAAATTTAAGGACAGAGGGAACTAGACAGACAGAGAAACAGATGGGCAGAGACAGAAAGAGGACAGAGGTATCCCTCTTTAAAATTAAAAATTTAAAGAGAGAGAGAGAGTGAGACAGACAGAGAAACAGATGACCAGAGACAGTGAGAGGATAGAGGTTGCCCTACCTTGTCTGAATATTTTAGGAGTCTAGAAGATGGAGTTTAGAGCATAGCTTCCCTGAACAATCCAGGACACACCTCAGCTTTAAAATGGCTTCTTTGAATATTTTGGTATTCTAGAATATGGAGTGTAGAGCATAGATTCCATGAAAAGGCCGGGACACTCCTCAACTTTAAAATGGTTTCTGAAAATAATAAATAAAAAGAAAAGTCCAAGGAGAGGAGAAGTTGTTGAAAATTTTTAAAAATAATTAAATATTTAAAGATAGAGCATGAGAGAGACAGAGAGACAGACAGCCAGAGACAGCAAGAAGACAGAGTTTGCCATACCTTGTCTGAATATTTCAAGAGTCTAGAAGATGGCTGCGAATTAGTTATTTCAGGATGCAAGAGAAATGATTTTCTACTGATAATTCAGCCTCCAGCAAACAAGCTAGCATGGCAGGAGAGGTGAGATCTTCAGAAGATTCCTCATGGCTCCTGTGAACTAATGATTTCAGGGTGCAACAGAAATAAAGATTTTCGGGACCAGCAGTTAGTGTAATGGCTATGTCGCTGGACTCCCATGTAGTTGACCACAGTTCGCGTCCCGTACCCGGTGGCTTAAAACTCACACTGGGCATGTGTGCGTGCATGCCCAAGATCGCGAGAGGAGAACGGAAGAGAAGGGATTGTGGCATGGCCATCCCCCCTGGGGGGCGATTTCTCACTTTCTGTCTCTCTGACTCTCTCTGGCTGGCTGGCTAGTGCACACACCCTATAACAAAAACCTCTCCAAAAAAAAAAAAAAGAAAGAAAAAAGAAATGAAGATTTTCTACTGATAATTCAGCCTCCAGCAAACAAGCTAGCATGACTGAACTTCAAGAATTAGAAAGAAACACACCATCCATCAGATGATAAGAAATTACTGCCAGATCACAAGAAATATGGGAAAACAAGAAAATAACTCTCCTCCAAGGGAAAAGAGTAACTCTTCTTCATTCATAAGCAGTTTGGTGAAAATCATGGAAATGTCTGATAAGGAATTCAGATCATTCATAATGTCTAAGCTAACAGAGATGGAAGAGAAGAGAGATAATGAACTGCTAAAGAGAAAGGAGAAAGAAATTGATGAGTTCCAAGAGATGAGGAAATTCCTGCAAGATCTAAAAG
>NW_006204169.1:54969-55950 GCF_000334495.1 Tupaia belangeri chinensis | reverse complement strand
TATTTGTTGACAATAACATGTATGTTGATGTGCTTGATTGAGTCAATATACAGTGTACTCTGGATGGAAAATCTCATTTTGTATGCTGTAATGATGTACAGTGAATGAATGTAAATAAATAAATTTAAATTTAAAAAAAGAGTCTAGAAGATGGAGTTTAGAGCATAGCTTCCTTGAACAGGCTAGATACACCTCAACTTTAAAATGGCTTCTGAAATTAGCAAGTGAAAAGAAAAGGCTAAATGTAAGGAGAAGTGGTTGAAAAATTTTTTAAAAAAATAAAACATTCAGGGACCAGCAGTTAGTGTAATGACTATGTCACTGGACTCCCATGTAGTCGACCTGTGGTTTAATTCCCGAACCCGGTGGCTTAAACTCATGACAGGCGCGTGTGCGTGCCTGCCCAAGATTCAAGAGGAGAATGGAGAAGAAGGGATTGCAGTGTGGCTATCCCCCCTGGTGGGTGGTTTCTCACTTTCTGTCTCTCTATCTCTTTCTGTCTTTCTGGCAAGCGCATGCACCCTATAGTGAAAACCTCTCCGAAAAAAATTAAAAATTTAAAGAGAGCACATGAAATGTACAGATATACAGATGGCCAGAGGCAGTGATTAGACAGAGGTTGCCCTACCCAGTCTGAATATTTCAGCAGTGTAGAAGATGATGTTTAGAGTATAGCTTCTCTGAACATGCTAGGACACACCTCATCTTTAAAATTGCTCCTTGTCTGAATATTTCAGGAGTTTAGAAGATGAAGTTTAGAGCATAGTTTTGTTTAAAAGCCAGGACACACCTCAGTTTTAAAATGGCCTCTAAAATTAGCAAGCGAAAAGAAAATGGCTTTTTGTCTGAATATTTTGGGAGTCTAGAAGATAGAATTTAGAGCCTAGCTTCCCTTGTGAGCCCTCTTTTTCTAAGTTAATTTTAATGGAATTCCTCAAGTCCTTTGACCACACTGACATCTGACATATATATAATATATAT
>NW_006204169.1:51484-54025 GCF_000334495.1 Tupaia belangeri chinensis | reverse complement strand
AAACCCCCAAAAGAAAAAAATTTTTTTAAAAAAAAAAAAAAAAAAAAAAAAAAAAAAAACAATTACAGAGCATGATTTATTTTCCAACAGAGAAGTTCTCATTTATTTTGTCAGTTGAAGGTTTATTCCTTTTGCCCCTACTGCCCACTCTCTATCACCCACTCCCCTACCTTACAGTCTCTGATATCTATACTTAACCTCTCTACTATAACATCTTCTAATTTGTTGATTGCTGCCAGAGTGCAGACATTTGTTACATATTAAATGAGTTTATACATTGTATCTATTTCAAAGTCTGGCTCATTTTGACTAACATTAAGTCCTCTATATTCATCCACTTTGAATCAAATGATAGTGTCTCATTGTTTTTTGTTTTGTTTTGTTTTGTTTTGTTTTGTTTTGTTTTTAGAGATTTTTGCTATGGGGCACATGTACTCACCAGAGAGACAGAGAGAAACAGAGACAGAAAGAAGTGTATAATCACCCCTGGTGGGGATGGTCATGCCACAATCCCTTCTCCTCTACTTTACTCTCAGGATTTTGGGCATGCACACACACAAGCCTGGCATGAGTTTTAAGTAGCCAGTTCACAGGACTCAAACCATGGTTGACTGCATGGGAGTCCAGTGACATAGCCATTATGCCATCTGATGGTCCTGGGTCTCAATGCTTCTTATGGCTAAGTAATATTCACCACTATATATGTGTCACAGTTGTTTAACCCAGTTATCAGTTTTAGGGCACTTAGGGTGATTCTGTGTCTTAGCAATTGTGAATAATGTTGCAATAAACGTGGATCTGCAAGTGTCTTATCTACTGTTTCCCTATTCTTTGAGTAAATATCAGGGAGTGGGATTATTGAGTTATATGGTAGTTCTACTTGTAGATTGTTGAGGAACATCCATATTGCTGTTCACAGAGGTTATATTAATATATATTTCCACCAACAGTGTAGGAGGGTTTTCTTTCCACTGTGGTCTCATCAGTACTTGTCATTCTTTTCCTTTTTTAATTTTGACTGATTTTTGCTATAGGGTATGTGTGCTCACTGGAGAGATAGAGAGATAGAAAGCAAAACAACCCTCATGGGGGATGGCCATGCCACAATTCTTTCTTCTCCACTCCCTTTTGGGATTTTGGGCATGCATGCACATGCACCTGGCATGAGTTCAAGCCTCTGGATCCGGGACTTGAACCGTGGTCAATCATGTGAAAGTCCAGTGACTTAACCATTATATCACCTGCTGTTTCCCTTTATTTTATTTTTTTTTATTCAAGGCATTGTAATCTGATTTAAAGGATATCTTGTGGTTTGTATTTGCATTTTCCTTATGAGAGGAGACTTTGCATATTTTTCATATGCTTCTGGGCCACTTGTAAGTCTTTCTTGGAGACAAATAAACTTGACCAAAAAGGTGAAAGAGCTCTATAATACAAACTACAAAAAACTGAAAGAAGAAATTGAGAATGATACAAAGACAAAAAATAAAAAGACATCTTGTGTTCTTGGATTGGATGAATCAATATAATCAAAATGTCACTTCTACACAAATTAATTTGCATATTCAATGCAATTCCAATCAAATTGCCAGTGGCATTCTTCACGGAAGTAGAAAAAAAATCATAAAATTTGTCTGGAATCAAGAAAATTTGATATCACTAAGATAATAATGTTCAAAATGAGTAAAGTAGGAAGTGTATCACTACTCAACTTCAAAGAAGGTACTGGCACAAATATAGACACATGCCAATGGAACAGAAGAGCGAATCCAAAAATAAACCCCAAATTGATCTTTGACAAAATTACAAAACAATGCAATGAGGAAAAGAAAGTATTTTCAGCAAACGGTGCTGGAAGAACTGGATATTCATGTGCAAAAAAATAAAACTCCACTCTTATCTCTCACCATTAGCAAGAATCAACTCAATATGGATCAGAGATTTAGATATAAAACTTCTAACTATAAAAGCACTGTTTTTTATCTTTCTTTTTACTCATATGGTGTATTACATTATACTTTTTCATATGTTGAACCATGCTTGCATCTCTGAAATAAAGCATACGTGGTGGTGGTGTATAATCTTTTGTGTATTGTTGAATATGGTTTCCTAGTATCTTGTTGAGAATTTTTTCACTATATTCATGAGAGATACTGGCCTGTAGATTTCTTTTTTAGTTATGTCCTTCTCTGTTTGGAGGATGAGAGTGATGGGGCTTCATAAAATGAATTTGGGAGTATTTCTTCCTTTTGGATCTATAGAAACCATATAATCATATCAATCAATGCAGAAAAAGTGTTTGAATAAGGCTTTATGAATAAGGCTCTCAGCAAAATTGGCATAGAAGGGACATTTCTCAACACAATAAAAGTCATCTATGACAAACCTGTGGCTAACATATTAAATGGTAAAAGCTGAAAGCTTTTCCACTAGAAACTGGAACAAGATAAGGCTGCCTACTTTCTCCACTCCTCTTCAAAATATTACTGGAAGTCTTTGCCAATGCTGTCAGACAGGAAAATAAAATAAAAGTCAATCAAA
>NW_006204169.1:48464-51470 GCF_000334495.1 Tupaia belangeri chinensis | reverse complement strand
TTTTATTTCATTTATATATTATTATTATTATTTATACATTAAATCGCTATACATCATTTAGATTGTGAAGAGATTTTACCCAGCATGATATACACCTCAGTCCAGCCCAGTTGACACCATACAAAAATAATTTTAAACTTAGCTCTCTGCTGCTCTTTTGTCTTTCTAATTATTACCATTTTCCCTTCCCCCATAGGATAAGCCAATGAACAGCCATCTATATTTGAGTTCTGAGTAGCCCCATTCAGGGATTTTGATCACTGAAGAACCTCTTCCCAGACGTCAGCCTCCTGCTCCCCAGTCTAGCCTGAACCCAGGTTAGAACACCCTACTTATTATCTGCTGCTCTTTTGTCTTTCTAATTATTACCATTTTCCCTTCCCCCATAGGATAAGCCAATGAACAGCCATCTATATTTGAGTTCTGAGTAGCCCCATTCAGGGATTTTGATCACTGAAGAACCTCTTCCCAGACGTCAGCCTCCTGCTCCCCAGTCTAGCCTGAACCCAGGTTAGAACACCCTACTTATTATCTCTGTCTCTTTCCATCTCTCTCTATTTTAGTTTTAATTTAAAAAATTTTTTTTCAAACTTAGGTCTCTGTTACTCTTTTGTCTTTCTAATTCTTACCTTTCCCCCTGTCCCCATAGGATAAGCCAATCAGCAGCCATCTATATTTAAAACAATACAAGAAAAGAAAGAATGGGAAAATATATTCAAAGTGTTAAGTGAAAAGCAACTTCAACCAAGAATACTATACCAGGCAAGATTATATTTCATATGGTTAAAAAAAAAAAGACCAAAATATTTCTCAGATAAACAAAACCTAAAAGAATTTACCAACACCAGACCAGCTCTCCAAGAAGTGCTGAAGGGAGTGCTATACCAGGAAAACTAAAGTTGGACACACAGACAAAAGAGAACAAGAAACAACCGAGAGAATGGCCAGCCTAATGGTAGGGACAAGTTCGGAGTTGTTAACTTCCAGAGTTTAAATGGAAAGATCAGACCACAGTAACATTGCAAATTCAATAGAAGAGAAATTATTATGTGAGTCTGAACTAGTGAAACAGAATTTTTTTTACTTTAGACTAAAATATTACTAATTTTCTTCAATGCTTTGATTTCCATATTTAAGGATTTTTGCCTTCTCTTGAACTGTTGATAGGTTCATCTACCTACTATTTGAATTGAATCCTAACCTTTTTCCTGGCTTTAATTTTTAAGAAAATTTCTCTTAATTTTTAAATTTTGATCTATTAAAGCTGAACCTTTTTTTAAATTAAAAAACACCTGTTAATACCTATTTAATGGCTGCAGTAAGCCACATAGCACCAGCGAGGTGCTACTTTATAGTATGCTCACTTTACTCACTGAGGTGTGTGCCTAAAGTCAGACATGTGTTCATAAATATGTATATATCAGCTGTGTTTGCCACAAAAAGTCTTTAAATTAATCTTTAGTAAATCAATAAAATGTGAAAAAAGGCATGGAAAACACTGTACATGCCAGAGACAGTGTGGGAGAAGTGGAGGAATTGGCAAAGGGTGAGAGATAGGGAATCAAAAGGGGGAAAGAATAGCAAAAAATATAAGAAAATTATTTTTTGATTATAACATGTATGAGAATATCCTTTATTAAGCCAATATACAATGTATGCCAGAAGGAAAAATCTCATTTTGTAGACTGTATACAGTGAATGACTGCAAATAAATTTGTTTTTAAAAAGGGGAGAAGAACCTCCTGGAAGTGATAAATGAATACAGTAAAGTGACAGGACATAAAAATCAACATACAAACATCTATAGCATTTTTATACACCAACAAAAAGCAGGCTGAGGTAGAATTGCAGAAAGCAATCCCATTTACAATAACCACAAAAAGTGTAAGGTACCTATGAATAAATCTAACCATAAAAGTCAGAGAACTCTACCAGGAAAATGAAAAAAAAAAGAGACAAAAAAGTGGAAAGACACCCATATTCTTTGATTTGAAGAATTAATGTAATAAAATGTTGATTCTACACAATTAATATACATATTTAATGCAATCCCAATCAAGTTACCAGGGACATTCTTTTTTATAAAATTTATTTATTTATTTTTGTATATACATTCAATCACATTGTTTAGCTTACAATGTGAGCATTTCAATATGTGAACATTTCTCCCCAGTCCCGTTGATCAAAATATCTTCAACCAATAACACCACACCTCCCCATCCTGTCAATGCTCTACCTCCGTATCTCTTTTCCTTAGGTTCCACTCCTCCACGCACACCTCATATGACATTCACACCCATCTCTTGTCTTTGTACAACCTTTAGTCAAACAGTTTCAGTCAGAGAGTGCAGACATTCGGTATATGTTCAGTGGGGACATACAATGTCTCTCCTTCATATCCTGGTCTTGCCTCACTCAGCAGTAAATCGTCCATATTCTTCCACTTTCTGTCAAAAATCAGGGTTTTGTTGGTTTTTATGGCTGAATAGTATTTCATAGAGTATATCTTCCACAGTTTTTCAATCCATTCATCCGTATGGGGGCATTTGGGTTGGTTACATGTCTTAGCAATCGTGAATAGTGCCGTAATAAACATTGATGTGCAAGCACTTTTCCAATGAAGAATTCTTCAGTCCTTTGGGTAGATACTGAGGAGTGGGATTGATGGATCATATGGTAGTCCTATTTGTAGATTTTTGAAGAATCTCCAAATTGTTCTCCACAGTGCTGGACCAATTTACATTCCTACCAGCAGTGTAAAACAGTTCCCCTTTCACCACACCCCCGCCAACAGTTATCATTTTTTGTTTTTTTAATCTTAGACATTCTGACTGGGGTTAGGTGGTATCTCACTGTTGTTTTGATCTGCATTTCCCTTGAGATGACGCATGTTGAGCATTTTTTCATATGCCTTTTGGCTATTCGTATGTCATCTTTAGAGAGTTTCTTTTTCAACTCCTTCTCCCACCTTTTAATAGGATTGATCATCTTTTTTCCAAACAGCTG
>NW_006204169.1:30537-45460 GCF_000334495.1 Tupaia belangeri chinensis | reverse complement strand
TTCAGTCTATGTATGTCTTTCTCCATGAGGTGGGTTTCCTGTAGGCAACAGATAGAGGGTTTCTGTTGTTTTATCCTTTCAGCCAGTCTGTGTCTCTTGATTGGAGAATTTAAACCATTACCATTCAATGTTATTATCGATGTTGCAGGATCTGTACTGACATTTAAGTTAGCCATTGTCTTAGTTACCTGTTATTTATTTGTTTCTGGCTGTTGATTCTTTAGTTTTCCTGGAACAGTACTTTCTTCAGGGTTTCTTGAAGATCTGGTCTGGTGTTGGCAAATTCTTTCAGGTTTTGTTTGTCTGAGAGGATTTTAACCTTTTTTTCCTATATGAAGGAAAATCTTGCAGGATATAATAGTCAGCTGAAATTGTTTCTCTCTTAACACTTTCAATACATCTTCCCATTCTTTCTTTTCTTGCATTGTTTCCGATGAGATGTCCGGTGTTATCGTGATGGGGTGGTAGTCTGATGGGATGGCCTTTGTAAGTTACTTCTTGTTTCTCTCTTGCCAGTTTTAGTATCATGTCTTTATCTGTGGTGTTAGACAGCCTGGCTAAGATGTGCCTTGGGGAAGATCTTCTGAGGTTGATTCTATTTGGGGTCCTTTGCATTTCTTGGGTCTGGATGGTTGAGTGCCTTTCTAGACTTGTGAAATTTTGTTCCAGGATTTCATGGAATAGATTTTCCATTCTGCTATTAGTTTCTTCACCTTCTGGGATGCCAATTATCCTGATGTTTGGGCGTCTAATGGAGTCTAGTATTTCTCGTATATTATCCTCGTGGGTTTTTTTGTTGTTGTTGTTACTTTATCTTTTTGGTGTTTTTTTCTAGGTTAGAGGTTTTTATCTTCTACATCGGAGATTTGATCTTCAGCATGGTCTAATTGGCTCTTAATAGTTTCCAGAGAGTTTTTGATTTCCTGTATTATAGTCTCTATCTGAAGGACTTCTTAATTTCTTGCAGTTTGTTGTCTCTTTTCCGTTCCAATTCACAGAATTTTGTCACCATAAATGTTCAAAATTCTTTGCCTGTCATTTTGGTAATGTCCTCCATATTTACAAGACATGGAAGGGAGTTTTCTTTTGTTGAAGATATATTTCCTTGTTTATTCACACCTGAGGCTCTTTTTCTACTTCTAGCCATTGGAAGATTTATTCCCTTTTGTAAACCTCTTGGGGGAACGTTTCTCCCACTAGGAGTAAGAGTGTTTCCTTTTGGCTGGCAATAGATGTTTGCTGAAATCTCTCTTCTGTTGTTTTTACCAATGTTCTCTCAAGAGGGTAACTCTACTGAGGTGTCTAAAAAGCAGTATCTCCATTCTCACTGGTGGATCAGTACAAGGGAGGACCCCAGAGACTCTTACCTTACTAAGGAATGTCAGACATCTGATTCTAGACCTATCTAGTCCCTCTGGCAGGGAAATAATGAAGAAGAGAGGGTAATATGAAATGAAATGAAAGACAACTGAGGAAAATAAAGAAAAAGTCACGCGCTGCCCACGCGGTGCGTGATTACACCAGAGGCCTGTAGGTGGACCTTGTGCTTTCTGCCAGGAAAGGGCAGTCTGTGAAAAGAGGCAGAGCTAGGAATTAACAAGAGAATAGAGGGTCTACAAGAAAAAAAGCTGCAGAAAAATTCTATCTACCTACACAGGAGGTGGAGTCTTGGGTTGGGGAGTCTGGAAGTGGGGTGAGGGTCAGAGATGACCCTCCCTCAATATCTCTTGCTGGACAGAGACCTGTAGGTGAACCTTGTGCCCCAGGGACATTCTTCACAGACTAAGAAAAAGTAATCACAAAATTTGTCTGAAATAATAACAGATCACATATTGCCAAAGTAAAACTGCACAAGAAGAGTGGAGTAGGAGACATCTCACTTCCTGACCCCAAAATATAATATATAAAGCAGTGATTACCAAAACAGCATGGTATTGGCCAAAAATAGGCATGTAGACCAATGGAACAGAATAGATACCCCAGAAATAAACCCCAAAACATGTAGTCAACTGATTTTTGATGAAGGGCACCAGATAACCCAGTGGAGAAAGGAAATCTCTTCAGCAAGTGGTGCTAGAAAAACTAGGTATCCACATGCAGAGAGATAAAACTGGACTCCTATCTCTTACCATAAAAAAAATCAACTCAAAATGGATCAAAGATCTAAACTTAAGTCCTCAAAGTATTAAAATACTGGTGGAAAACACTGGGGGAACTCTTGGAGACCTCAAAGTAGTCAAAGACTATTTAAATAAGACAAAATAGACAAGTGGGATTGCATCAGGTAAAAAAGTATCTTCACAACAAAAGAAACATTGATTAGAGTGAATCAACACCCCTCACAATGGGAGAATATAGTTGCAAACTAAGCTTCAGATAAGGGACTAATAACCAGAATATACAAGAAACTCAAAAAGCTCACCACTCAAAAAACATATATATCAGTCCAATTAAAAGATGAGCAAATGAGCTGAACAAACAACTCTCTAAGAAAGACATACAAATGACCAAAAGTATATGAAAAAAAAAAAACACTCAACATTCCTTATCACAGGGAGATGCAGTTTAAAACAACAATAATATACCATCTAATCCCCGTCAGAATGGTTAAGATTAAAAAATGATAAGTGCTGGTGAGGCTGTGGAGAAATGGTAACTCCTACACTGTTGGTGTGAATATAAATTAGTACAGCCACTGTGAAGAACAATATGGAAATTCCTCAAAGACCTACAAATAGAAATACCATATGATCCTAATTCCACCCCTGGGTATCTACCCAAAGGATAGGAATGCACTCAGTTAGAAATGTACTTGCACACCCATGTTTACTGTGGCATTATTCACTATTGCTAGGACATTGAACCAATCCAAATGTCCATGAATAGACAAATGGATTGAAAAAGTGTGGCACATATACATTATGTAATTTCTCAGCCATACAAAACAATGAGACCATAGCATTTTCTAGAAAATGGACAAAATACAAATTATTTACTGGTAAGTGAAGCAAGCCAAACTATGAAAGAGGCATAGTACATCCCAACTTAATATATACTGAATGTTTGCACTCAATGGCAGAAACTAAAATAGTGGACAGTATAAATGCATGGAGAGCAAATGTGGATACCAGAGACAGTGTGAGAGGGGGGATGAGAAAAGGGGAAGGGATAGAGGGAGGAATTCAAGGGGGAAAAAGAAAGAAACAAAATATTTAAGAAGCACAAAAATGAGAAATTATCTATTGAAGGTAATATTCATGGTAATCTTTGACTGAATATAGTGTATTCTGGATAGGAAAATTCATTCTGTAGGCTGTAATGACATACAGTGAATGAATGTTTAAAAAAAAAGTACTGGTAGAAAACTTAGAGGAAACTCTTTAAGAGTTTAGAAAAGGCAACTTTTTTGTTAAATAAGACCACCCTCCCCAAAAGAAAACACAGACAATAATCTAAAAAATAGACAAGTGATATTCTATCTAGTTAAAAACTTCTTCACATCAAAGGAAATAATAGAGTTCAAAAACAACCCTCAGAATGAGAGAAAATATTTGCACATTATTTCTCAGACAAGAGATTGATAATCAGAATGTATAGTGCACTCAAGCAGCTCACCTATAAAGAAATGAATAATTCAATTTAAAAATGGGAAAATAAGTCTGAAAAAAATATTAAAATTTTCAGTCTTAATTTGTTCAGTAGTTTGGAAGTCATTCAGGAGTAGATTGTTTAGGTTCAAAGTTTATGTGCATTTTTGGAGGCTCTTTTTGTTGTTTATTTTAATTCCATCACTGCCAGAGAATATGCTAGCTATAGTTTCTATACTTTTATATTTGTAAAGACTTGTTTTGTGTCCTATTATGTGGCCATTCTTCAAAAATGTTCCAGGTGGGGCTGGAACATTTTTGTATTGTACTTAATAGTTGAGTGAAATGTTCTACAAATGTCTGTCAGGTCCATTTAACTTATGTTATCATTCAGCTCGTGTGTTTGTTTTCTGTCTAGATGACCTATCCAGTGGAGACAGTGGGTGTTGAAATCTTCAATTAGTGTGTTCAGTCTATCTCCCTCTTAAGATCTAGGAGTATTTCTTTTGTGTATTTGAGTGCTCCCATTTTAGGTGCATTGATATTTGTAGTTGTTATGTCTTCCTGGTGACTTAATACTATATAGTGCCTTTCTCTCTCTCTCTCTCTCTTTATAGTGCACTGTATCTCTTTTTTATTGTTATCATTATTATTAATTTTATACCTAATCACGTATATCATTACAGCATACAAAATGAGTTTTCCCAGCATGAATACACTATATTATTAATACAGTCAAAATTATTCCTATACACGTTATCATCGGCAGATAATTTTCTATTATGGGGTCTCTTAAATATTTTGGTTCATTCTTTTTCCCCTTGATTCCCTCCCTCTCATCCTCCCCCATTTCCCACCCTTCTCCCACACTAGTATCCACAGTTGCTCTTTATGATTTTATACCTTCTAGACAATTCAGTGGGGAAAAGAAAATCTCTTTAGCAAATGGTGCTGGAAAAACTGGGTATACACCTGCAGAAGGATGAAAGTGGACCACCTCTTTCTCACCATTAACAAAAATAAACTAAAAATGAATCAAAGATTTAAACCTAAGACCTCTAACTATAAAACACAGGGGAAACTCTTTGTCTCTTTTAACAGTTTGTAACTTAAAGTCTATTTTGTTAGATATTTGTATTGAGACAATAGCCCTTTTTTTGGTTCTGTTCATGTAGAATACTTTTTTATAGCACTTGACTTTCAATATATCTGTCTTTTAAAAATATAGACATGAAAGATGCCATCTGTAATGATTATTGTGGAAAACAACAGTTGAAACAGGTCTCATAAATTTAACACTGAGATATCTGGAGAATGTAAAACATAAAGTGATTTAGAATTCAAGTATAACTCAGTTATAAATGAGAACCCAGAATGGCATCAGTGTTTATATATATAAATATTGTAAATACATTCTTCCACTCTAAAGGTCCTCACTCCAATTATTGCTTCTTTTTGCTGTGCAGAAGCTTTTTAATCTGATGTAATCCAATTATTGCTTCTTTTTGCTGTGCAGAATCTTTTTAATATGATGTAATCTGATGTGTCTATTTCTGGAATTATTACCTGGGGTTTGGGGGTCTTATTCAAGAAGTCTTTGCCTACTCCAATGTTCATTTTTTTTCATATTGTATTGATTCACAAAATATTAATTAATCTAAATAGGTTATACAATTATTATTGTTATTATTTATACATTCAATCACTATAAATCATTTAGATTGTAAAGAGACTTTACCCAGCATGATATATACCCCAGTCCATCCCAGCTGAGAATACTATACATGTCATCATCAACAGATAATAAACCATATCTTTGTCCCACAAATGTCTTACCTATCTATTCCCCCCCCAATTTTCCTTTCTTACACTCTTCCCCTCTCCCATTCTCCTAACACTTTGTCCCTAGAGTCCATAACAATTTTCAATGTTTTTATGTTCTCCTGTCTTTCAGTCTCTACCATAGAGTGCAGACATTCAGTATATGTTAAGTGGAGACAATGTCTCTCTTTCATAGCCTGACTTGCTTTACAGCAATAAATCTTCCATATTCATCCACTTTCTATCAAATGTCAGGGACTTGTTTTTTATGGCTGAATAGTATTCCATGGAGTATATGTGCCACAATTTTTCAACTCATTCATCTGTTCATGGACATTTGGATTGGTTCCATGTCTTAGCAATCATGAATAATGCCACAATAAATATAGATGTGGAAGTGTTTTTCCAACTGACCATTCTCCTGTCCTTTGGGTAAATAACTAGGAGTGGAATCGTTGGATTGTATGGTAGTTTTAATTGAAGGTCTTTGAGGAACCTTCATATTTTTCTCCACAGTGGTTGTATCAATTTACATTCCCACCAACAGTGTAGGAGAGTTCTCCTTTCACCACATTCTCACCAGCACTTGTCATTTTTTTTTTAATCTTTGCTATTCTGACAGGGGTTAAGTGGTATCTTATTGTGATTTTTAATCTGCATCTCCCTTATGAAGCATTTTTTCATATGTTTTATGGCTGTTCATATGTCTTCCTTAGAGAGTTGTTTTTTTCAGTTCATTTTTCCACTTTTTAATTGGGTTAATAATTTTATTCCATGTAAGCCACTTGAGTTCCCTGTGCATTCTGTTTATCGATCTCTTATCTGATGCATAGTTTACAAATATTTTCTCCCTCTCTAAGGATTGTCAATTCACATTAATTACTGTGTTCTTTGTTGTGCAGAAACTTCTTAATCTGATATAATCTCACTTGTCTATTTTGGAATTATTGCCTGTGTTTTGGGGGTCTTGCTTAAGAAGTCTTTTCCTACCCAATATCTCTCAGAGTATCCCCAGTGTTTTCCACCAGTAGTTTTATAGTTTGAGGTCTTAGATTTAGATCTTTGATACACTTTGAGTATATTTTTGTTCATGGTGACAGGGGTTCAGATTCATCTTTGTGCAGGTGGATACACTTTTTCCAACACCATTTGCTAATGATGTTTTCCTTTTCCCACTGGATTAACTGGTACCCTTTGTCAAAGATCAGTTGGCTGTATGTTTTGGAGTTTTTTTCCTGGGATCTCTACTCTGTTCTATTGGTCCTCATGTCTGCTTCTGTGCCAATACCATGCTGTTTTGACTATCACAGCTTTGTAATATAATTTGAGGTCAGAAACTGAGATACCATCTACTCCACTCCTTTTGTGTAAAATTGCTTTGGCAATATGGAGACTTGTAAGGTTCTAGATGAATTCTATGGTTGCCTTTTCTAGATCTGTGAAGAATATCTCTTGTAATTTTATAGGAATCACATTAAACATATAGATTAATTTGGATAAGATTGCCATTTTGATTATATTAATTCTCCCAATACAGGAACAGGGGATGTCCTTCCACTTCTTTGTGTCATTTTCAATTTCTTTTTAAAGATTTTCATAGATTTCCTTCCTTAGTTAGTTTTATTACTGGGTATCTTATACTTTTTCTGGCTATGGTAAATGAGATTACTTTCTTCAATTCTGCCTCTTTCTGCTAGTTGTTTGTATATAGAAATGCTCTCAATATTTGTAAGTTAATTTTGTATCCTGTCACTTTAGTGTATGCATTTATTACTTCCAGAAGTTTTCGTTTGTGCATAATATTGGGTCTTCTATGTATACAATCATGTCATCTGCAAACAGAGGTAATTTCAACTCTTCATTCCCTATAATAATGCCTTTCATTTCATTCTCTTGTCTGATCATTTGGCTAGAATTTCCAGTACTATACTGAATAGGAGTGGAGAGAATGAGCAGCCTTGTCTTGTACCTGTTTTCAGAGGAAAAGCTTCAGCTTTTCCACATTCACTATAATGTTAACTATAGGTTTCTCACAGATGACTTTTTTTTTTTGAGAGGTTTTCACTTTAGGTCATGTGCACTCGCCAGCCAGATAGAGAGAGACATAGAGACAGAAAGCAAGAAATCACCCCCCAGAGGGGATGGTCACGCTGCAATCTCTTCTCCTCCATTCTCCTCTTGGGATCTTGGACACACACACACACACACCCAGTGTGAATTTTAAGCCACCAGGTCCGGGACGCGAACCGCGGTCAACTATGTGGGAGTCCAGCGACATAGCCATTACGCTAACTGCTGGTTCCCTCATAGATGACTTTTATTATGCTGAGAAAAGATGCTTCTATGCTGACTTTACCGAGTCTTCATCTTGAAGGAACGTTGAATTTTGTCAAATGCTTTTTCTGCAGCAATTGAAATAATCATGGTTTTATTTCTTTCTGTTAATATCATGTATTACATTTATGGCTTTGCATATGTTGAACCAACCTTGCATCCCTGGAATAAAGCCTACTTACTTGTGATGAACAATCTTTTTTTATATGCTGTTGGATACAGTTTGCAAGTATCTTGTAGAGAATTTTTGCATCAATATTCATCAGAGATATAGGTCTGTAGTTTTCCTTTTTCCTATCCTTATTTGATTTGGAAATGAGGGTAATGAGTGTAATGGAGGCTTCATATAATTAATTTGGAAGGGTTCATTCCTTTTGGATCTCTACAAATAGTTTGAGTAGAATGACAGCTCATAGTCACCATGAGAGCTGAGATGTAGTGATTTCAAAGATAAGGCAATGAAGATGTTCTGCTGAGAATTTACCCTGGAAAACAGAAAGGGCAGGTCAGAAGAAGACTGAGTCCACTGTGAGAACTGAGATCTTGTGATTTCAGAGATAACGCACTGAAGATATTCTGCTGAGAATTTACACTAATAAAGCTCCTGTATGCTTCTCTGTCTCTCTCTGTCTTTTTTGTTTTCTCTGTCTCTGTCTTTTCATTTATTTATTTTTTGTTTTTTTTTTAATTGTTTAAAGTTTTTTCTTGGCTCTGAAGTCCTCCTTTATCTTGGTAATAATCACCTCCCCTTTCTTTCCCTCTCCCATCTAGGCAAACAGAAAGAGCAGGCCAGAGGAAGACTGAGTCCTCCATGAGAACTGAGACTTAGTGATTTCAAAGATAAGGCAATGAAGATATTCTGCTGAGAATTACCCTAGTAGAGGCCCTGTATCCTTCTCTCTGTCTATTTCTGTCTCTTTATATCTCTCTGTCTCTGTTTTTTCATTTATGTGATTTTTCTTTTTTTCTAAGACATGTTCTTTTGTAATTTATTTAACTTATTTTTTATTATTATTCATACATTAAATTGTTATACATCATTTAGATTGTGCAGAGGCTTTACTCACCATGATATATACCTCAGTCAAGCCCAGTTGAGATCACCGTACACATCCTCATCAACGGATAATAAATCTTATCTGTGTCCCACAAGTAATTTTTCTTTTTTAAAAATTGTTTACGGTAAAGTTTTTTCTTGGCTCTGAAATCCTCCTTTATCTTGGTAATAATCCTCCTCCCCGCCCCCCCCCTTTTTCCTCTCCCAACTAGGCAAACAGAAAAGGCAGGCCAGAAGAAGACTGAGTCTGCCATGGGGTCTGAGATCTAGTGATTTCAGAGATAAGGCAATGAAGATGTTCTGCTGAGAATTTACCCCAGGAGAGCCCCTGTATCCTTCTCTCTGTCTCTCTGTCTCTCTATCTCTATCTATTCATTTATTTAATTTTTCTTTCTTAAAATTGTTTAAGGTAAAGTTTTTTCTTGGCTTTGAAATTCTCCTTTATCCTGGTAATAATCCCCTCCCCTTTCCCTCTCCCATCTACTCAAACAGAAAGGGCAGGCCAGAAGAAGACTGAGTCCACCATGTGAGCTAAGATCTAGTGATTTCAGAGATAAGGCAGTGAAGATATTCTGCTCACAATTATCCCTGGTTGATCCCCTGTATCTTTCTCTCTGCTTTTCTATGACTCTTTCTGTCTTTCTGTCTCTGTCTTTTCATTTAGTTAATTTTTCTTTTTAAAAATTGTTTAAGATAAAGATTTTTTTTCTTGGCTCTGAAATCTTCATTTATCTTGGTAATAATCTCCTTCCCTTTCCCACTTTCATCTAGGCAAACAGTAATGACAGGCTGGGAGAAGATTGTGTCCACCATGAGAGCTGAGATCTAGAGATTTCAGAGATAAGGCAAACAGAAAGGGCAAGCCAGAAGAAGACTGAGTCTACCATGAGATCTGAGATCTAGTGCTTTCAGAGATAAGGCAATGAAGATGTTCTGTTGAGAATTTACCCTGGTAGAGCCCCTGTATCTTTCTCTCTGTCTCTGTCTTTTCATTTATTAAAAATTTCTTTTTTTTAATTGTTTAAGGTAAGGTTTTTTCCTTGGCTCTGAAATCCTCCTTTATCTCGGTAATATGCCCCTCCCCTTTCCCTCTCCCATCTAAGCAAACAGAAAGGATAGGCCAGAAGAAGACTGAGTCTGCCATGAGAGCTGAGATCTAGTGATTTCACGTGGTGCACATGCACGCCATATGGCTTTTACTTTTTATTTAATTAACAAAAAAAGAACTGGAGACCCTAATGACCGGACCCCATAGTTTATGCCCACCCCTACTCATCTCTGGACTTCAGGTTTGTTTCATGGGACTTTAAGATGCAGTTACATACCTCCCCACCCCATCTGGAGACTGGTTCAAGCCAGCAGCATGAACCAGGGAGGCCCTAACAGCCTGGCCCTGTAGCTCATGCCCACCCCTACTGGTCTCTGGGCTTCAGGTTTGTTTCTTAGGACTTTAAGATGAACTTGTAGCCCTCCCCACCCCATCTAGAGACGAGTTCAAGACAGCAGCATTATCAGACACCAGGCTACCTGTTGTTACAGGCCCTAACAGCCAGGACCCATGGCTAATCCTCTGCCCCTTCCCCACTTGCCTTTGGACTCACAGAATTTTAGTTTGGAATAGCACATGGCATGCGTTGTGCACCACACGATATTTTTTTTGCTCCTGAGATGAAGCTTATTAGGTCAGTTGGAGGCTCACCACTCTTTAGAAACAAGGAGGAATTTGGGTCACCCAAGACCAGTGACAACAATGCATGTTAATGGTGAGCAACAGGTAGGCAGACCAGAAGAAAGGTCACCAATTTTCTAATCCTGCACACCTTTTAACACTCAGAGAAAAACTTGAATAAGTTAGGAAAGAATGTATAGATCACCAGATGACTAGAAACAGTCACAGAGACTCAAGATATATGAGCAACCAACAAAATGCTTACCCCCCCCCCCAGGGAAATCATCAAGCCCATATCACCCACAGTCGATACAATGGACTATGTCTGTTAAGCAATTAAGAATATTTGTATTGACCAAACTAACTGAGATGGAAGAGAAAAGAGACAATAAGCTCCAGGAGATGAGAAAGTCCTTTCATGATTTGAAAGAAGAAATAGACACCTTAAACAAGAAACAGATGGAACTTATAGAGTTGAAGAATGTGATACAGGAAATCAAAACCTCCCTTAAAAGTAATAAAAGTAGATTAGATCAGGCAAAAGATTGAATCTCTAATGTAGAAGACAAAACATCCAACCTAGAAAAAGGTATCAAGATGATTGAGAAAGCAACCAAGAAAAATGAGGATAATATATGAGGAATACTGGGTATCATCAAGTGCCCCAACATTCGGATAATTTATATCCCAGAAAAGGAAGAAAATAATAAGGGAATTGATAATTTATTCCATGAAATTCTGGAAGAAAATTTTCCAAACTTAGAGAGGCATTCAAATATCCAGACCCAAGAGTAGGTCCCCAAGTAGAATCAACCAAGAAGATCCTCTCCAAGGCACATTATAGTCACATTATTGGCAAAAACAACAAAGAAAAGATACTAAAGTTGGCAAGAGGCAAACATCGAACTTTTCAGGGGAAACAATGCGGGCAAGGAAAGAATGGGAAAATATAGTCAAAGTGTCAAATGACAAATGATTTCAACCAAGAATACTATACCCAACAAGATTATCTATCATATGGGAAAACAAAATAAAAAAAACATTCTCGGATAAACAAAACCTGGAGGAATTTACTAACTCCAGACCAGCTCTTCAAGAGGATCTGAAGGGAGTGCTATACCAAGAAAACTAAAAAGTCAGATAGACAGTTATAAAACAACAAAAAGCAACCAAAAAAATGGCTCACTTCATGATAGGAACAGGTTTGGAAATATCTATAAACACATTGAATGTCAATGGATTAAATTCTCCATTTAAAAGACACAGACTGGCCGATTTTTATTTCAGCAAAATAGGCTTCAAGTCAAAGACTGTTAGAAGAGACAAAGAAGGACATTATATAATAGTAAATGGTATAATCCAGCAAAAAGACATAACGCTTATAAATATCTATCCACCCAACTCAGGAGCACTTAAATATGTGAAGGAAAGAATGCTGGACCTAAAAGGAGAGATTGGGAGAAACACTGTAATTGTTGGGGATCTAAACACCCCATTAGCTCCCTTTGACAGATCATCTAGGCAAAAAATAAATAGAGAGATACAGGACCTAATTGATATGATAAATTGAATGGGCTTGATAGATATCTATAGAATTTTCCAACCTAAGTCCACAAAATATACATTTTTCTCACCCCAGCATGGAACCTTTTCAAAGACTGACCATATGTTAGGACACAAATCAAGCCCTTACAGATTCAAAGGCATAGAAAATATATCCAGCATTTTCTATGACCATGATGGAATTAAACTCAAGATTAATATCAAGAAAAACCCTGTTGGACGGACGTTGAGAGAACGAGGAGGAAAGAGAGAAAATGGCATCCACGGATTACAGTACCTACAAACAAGCTGCAGCCCAGCAGGGCTACAGTGCTTACACCACCCAGTCCACTCAAGGATATGCACAGTCCACCCAGGCTTATAGGCAACAAAGCTATGGAACCTATGGCAGCCCACTGATGTCAGCTATACCCAGGCTCAGACCACTGCAACTTATGGGCAGACCGCCTATGCAACTTCTTATGGACAGCCTCCTACTGGTTATACTACTCCAACTGCCCCCCAAGCATACAGCCAGCCTGTCCAGGGGTACGGCACTGGTGCTTATGATACCACCACTGCTACAGTCACCACCACCCAGGCCTCCTATGCGGCTCAGTCTGCGTATGGCACCCAGCCTGCTTACCCAGCCTATGGGCAGCAGCCTGCAGCCACCGCTGCGAGCGCCCCCACCCTCCCACTAGCCACCCCCCCCAAAAAAAAAACTGGATCCTACAGCCAGGCTCCAAGTCAATATGGCCAACAGAGCAGCAGCTACGGGCAGCAGAGTTCATTCCGACAGGATCACCCCAGTAGTATAGGTGTTTATGGGCAGGAGTCTGGAGGATTTTCTGGACCAGGAGAGAACTGGAGCATGAGTGGCCCTGATAACCGGGACAGGGGAAGAGGGGGATTTGATCATGGAGGCATGAGCAGAGGTGGGCGGGGAGGAGGACGCGGTGGAATGGGCAGCGCTGGAGAGCGAGGTGGCTTCAATAAGCCTGGTGGACCCATGGATGAAGGACCAGATCTTGATCTAGGCCCACCCATAGATCTGGATGAAGACCCTAACAACAGTGCAATTTATGTACAAGGATTAAATGACAATGTGACTCTAGATGATCTGGTAGACTTCTTTAAACAATGTGGTGTGGTTAAGATGAACTGGGCAGCCCATTATCCACATCTACCTGGACAAGGAGACAGGAAAACCCAAAGGTGATGCCACAGTATCCAATGAAGACCCACTGACCGCCAAGGCTGCTGTGGAGTGGTTTGATGGGAAAGATTTTCAAGGCAGCAAACTTAAAGTCTCTCTTGCCTGGAAGAAGCCTCCAATGAACAGCATGAGAGGTGGAATGCCACCCCATGAGGGCAGAGGGATGCCGCCCCCGCTCCATGGAGGTTCAGGGGGCCCAGGAGGTCCTGGAGGTTCCATGGGTCGCATGAGGGCCCCGAGGTTCCCGAGGGAACCCCTCTGGAGGAGGAAACGTCCAGCATCGAGCCGGCGACTGGCAGTGTCCCAATTTGGGTTGTGGAAACCAGAACTTCACCTGGAGGACAGAATGCAACCAGTGTAAGGCCCCGAAGCCTGAAGGCTTCCTCCCACCACCCTTCCCACCCCTGGGTGGAGATTGTGGAAGAGGCGGCCCTGGTAGCATGAGGGGAGGAAGAGGTAGCCTCATGGATCATGGTGGCCCTGGGGGGATGTTCAGAGGTGGCCCTGGGGGGTGGTGACAGAGGTGGCTTCCGCGGTGGCCGGGGCATGGACCGAGGTGGCTTTGGTGGAGGAAGACGTGGTGGCCCTGGTGGGCCCCCTGGACCTTTGATGGAGCAGATGGGAGGAAGACGAGGTGGACGTGGAGGACCTGGAAAAATGGATAAAGGTGAGCACCGTCAGGAGTGCAGAGACCAGCCCTACTAGGCGCAAAGATCCCGCAGAGCTCCATTGACTACCAGATTTACTTTTTAAACCAGAAAATGTTTTAAATTTATAATTTCATATTTATAATGTTGGTCACAACATTATGATTATTCCTTGTCTGTACTTTAGTATTTTTCACCATTTGTGAAGAAACATTAAAACAAGTTAAATGGAAAAAAAAAAAAAAACCCTGTTCAACAAACACATGGAAAGTGAACAGCCTAATTCTGAATGACTTTTTCACTGCTGAAGAAATTAAGCCTAAAATCAAAAAATTTATGAAAACAAGTGATAATGAGTACACAAGTTTCCATAATCTATGGAACATGGCAAAAGTAGTTATAAGAGGGAAATTCATAGAAATTAGTGCACAAAAGTAAAAGATGGAAAGATGGCAAATAGATAACCTAACATCATGCCTCAGGGAATTAGAAAAAATACAACAACAACTATAAAATGTCAGGTGAAAAGAAATAATAAAGATTCAAGCAGAAATAAATTAGAATAGAAAATAAACAAAACATACAGAAAACAAAAGCTGGTTCTTTAAAAAGATTAACAAGATCGACACACCATTGTCTAGACTGATAAAGAAGAAGAAAGAAAGAAACCAGATATATCAAATATGTGTTGAAACAGGCAACATTATGACATACATGATATAAATACAAAATATCACCAGAGGATACTATGAGTGACTATATGCCAACAAACAAGATAACTTGGAGGAGATGGACAAATTCCTGGATGCATATAATCTACCAAGATTGAATCAGGAGGACATAGAAAACCTTAATAGACTCACAATAAGCCAGGAGATTGAATCAGTAATAAATAACCTCCTGACAAAGAAAAGCTCAGGTCCAGATGGCTTCATTTTTTAATTCTACAAAACTTTTTTTTTTGGAGAGATTTTCACTGTAGGGCATGTGCGCTCGCCAGACAGACAGAGAGAGACATAGAGACAGAAAGCGAGAAATCACCCCCCA
>NW_006204169.1:19099-27320 GCF_000334495.1 Tupaia belangeri chinensis | reverse complement strand
ATAATCAAAACAGCATGATATTGGCACAAAAACAGACATGTGGATCAATGGAATAGAATAGAGACCCCAGTAATAAACCCCAAAGCTTACAGCCAACTGATTTTTTTTTTTTACAAAGGATACCAGTCAACCCATTAGGAAAAGAAAAACCTTTTTAGTAAATGGTGCTGGACAAACTGGGTAACCACCTCAAGAAAGATGAAACTGAATCCTCATCTCTCACCATTAACAAAAGTCAATTTAAAATGGATCAAAGATCTGAACTTAAGACCTCAAACTATAAAACTACTGGTGGAAAATGCTGGAAAAACTCTGGGAGACATCAGAGTAGGCAAAGACGTTTTAAATAAGACTCTCAAACCACAGACAATAATCCCTAAAATAGACAAGTGGAACTATATCAGACTAAAAAGTTTATGCACAGCAAATTACATAGTAATAAGTGTGAATTGACAACCCTGAGAATGGGAGAATATTTTTGTAAAATATGCCTCAGACACCCTTGTGGCTGATAACCATAATACACAGGAAACTCAAGCTCCTTACATGAAAGAAAAAAAAAGTTTAACCCAATTAAAAGATGGGAAAATGAGCAAAAAAAAATCTCTCTAAGGAAGACATATGAACAGCCAAAAAGCATAGGAACAAATGCTCAACATCATAAGAGAGATGCAGATTAAAAATCACAATGAGATACCACCCAACCCCAGTCAGAATGGCAAAAATTAAAAATATAAAAAGTGATAAGTGTTGGTGGGGATGTGGTGAAAAGGGAACTCTCCTACACTGTTGGTGGGAATGTAAACTGGTTCAGTCACTGTGGAGAACAATTTGGAGGTTCTTCAAAGATTTCCAGATAGAACTACCATTTGATCCAGAATCCCACTTCTGGGTATCTACTCAAAGGACAGGAGAACTCTCAGTTGGAAAAGAGCTTGCATATCAATGTTTATTGCAGCTTTACTATTTACAATCGCTAAGACATGGAACCAACCCAAATGCCCACAGATGAATGGATTGGAAAAGTGTAGCACATATACTCTATGGAATACTACTCAGCCATAAAAAAACAAGACCCTGGAATTTGATAGAAAGTGATTGGATATGGAGGATCTATTGTTGAGTGAGTTAAGCCGGGATATGAAAGAAAGATATTGTATGTATCCACTTAATATATATTGACTATTCACACTTTATGTTAGAGATCAAAATATTGGAGGGCATAAAAGCAGTGAAAATAATGATAAGACAGTGTGGAGAGGAGTGGGAGAAGAGAAGAGTATGGATAAGGATAGCAAGAGGACAAATAGAGAGTCATGACATTAGTGGGATTCAGATACGGTTTATTACCTGTTGATGATGACGTGTATAGTATTCTCAACTGGACAGATCTGAGAAGTATGTCATGTTGAGTAAAGTCTTTTTACAAGCAAAATGAAAGATAGTGATTGAATGTTTAAAAAAATAATTGGAATAATAATAATGTTCTGAAAAAAATGAAAAGCTATTGGATGATGATGATGATTATCGGGATTTTAATGTCTTTGTATTGACTAATATGCATGGTATTCCTTCTGGAAAAAGAAATGCATTTCACTCTAAAGTTATATATGATTCAATGTAATATAAACAGGATTATGATAATAAATAAAATTGTAAAATAATCATAATCTGGAAAAATTATGAAAAGCTATTGGATGATGATGATGATGATGGGGATTTTAATGTCTTTGTATTGACTAATATGCATGGTATTCCTTCCAGAAAAAGAAATGTAATACACTGTAAAGTTAAAAAGAAAAAAAAAGAAAGAAAGCAATACACTGGCACATGGCTCTTGCACCCAGTATCAGGAATGTACAAATACCTTTTTATTTAAAAATACAAAATAAATTATCTGTAGGCATGGACAAAAAAAAAACCCAAATAGATAATTTTTTCATTTGTTTTTCCCTTTTTCTGTTTTTCCTCTTTCTCTCTCTGTTTTTTTATTTTGTTTCCCCTCATCACTTGTTCCTCAGCCTCTAGCCACTAAAGTTCTGGACAAGTCTATGTGAAAAGGTGTCAAAATCCGGTTACTATTTGGGTTCTTATATTCTTCAACTCCCACTGAATCTGTGACACAAAGAGAGAAAAACACTATGCCAAATAATTTGCAGATGACATCCTCCTCTGCCTCTCTGATTACTCAGATTGATCTTCTTGAAATTAGGAAGAAATGAATAACCCATCATATGACTAGAAATCACCACAGGGGCACAAGAAATATGTGAAAGCAAGAAAATATCTCACCCCAAGGGAAAGCAATAACTTCTCTTCATAGACAGTATAACGGAACTCATGGAAATGTCTGATAAAGAATTTAGAATATTCATAGTGACAAAACTAACAGAGATGAAGAAGAGAGACAATTAACACCAGAAGGAAAAAAATGACTTCCAGAAGGTGAGGAAGTTCTTGCAAGAGCTGAAATAGGAAATACACACCATAAAAAAAAGAATCAAATGGAACTGTTGGAGATGAAGGCTATAATACAGAAAGTTAAAACTTCCTTTGGAGGTATTAAAAGCAGACTAGATCATACATAAAATCAAATCTCAGATGTAGAAGACAGAATCGCTGGACTATTAAAATCCACCACGAAGACTGAAAAAAACAGCCAAAATAAATTGTGGAAGGCCACATATTAGATCTTGCACATGGACAACTATTTGTCCATTTTGTTCCCTTACCTTAACATGGCTGTCTGCTTCTGTAAACCTGCTTGCTCTTCCCATGAGAAAATAGCTTATGCTAGCCATATGGGAAACCATATCCGGGATGGAATCCTGCACCTTGCTGGCAAAAAAACTCCTGGTAACTGACCCCCCCCCCCATAAAAAGACTACTCAAACTTCAGTTGGTGCTATAGTTCTGACTCTCGACCCCCGAACCTCAGGCTGTAGTCACTGGCCAGCTAATAAAGACTCCCTTTAAACTTAATCTGGCTTTGGTTGTTGTTCATTCAGTGGCACTCTACAACATTTGGAGGCCCCAGTGAGATATGGACACCTTGGAGTGACTGAATAGTGCCCCAATGGGGATGCTCCTTACATCCTGTCCCAGGTCCCAAGAGTGGTAAGGAGGTCTCACAAACATGGATCAGAAATTGGAGTCACTGGTGGTGCCTGAATCTGAAAAGATTCTAGTTATCTCGGTTTGAGAGCTCTCCTGGTGGGACTTCAGGAGGGCTGGACACAGCAGAACCTCCAGGTCCCTGGACCCTAGTGTGACAGCACTTTGGGTCACTGGTGACAGTGATTTCTGGGTACACTGTTTTGCTGTGTCTTGTCTTCATCAAAATGGGACAAGGCCAGTCATCAGCCTGTTCATCAAAATATGCCCCCCTTAACTGTTTTCTAGATCACTTTCAGGACTTTTGACACCAGGCCTTATTAGTGTCAAAGTAACCCAAGGGAAATTGGCTCTTATGATCCTGATGTGTGTGTGTATCTGTACATGTAATATATCATGTTATGCACTACATGTTGTATGTCTGTGTGAAAAAGGCCTTAAAGAATTCTATTCAATTTGGTTTATAAAAGGAGCACTCATAAAAATTGATTTAAATGCTTTTCAAGTTCATATAACTTTAGTAAACAATCTGGTTTCAAATGTAATGAAAGAAAAATATTAATAAGTGAAAATTTCCCAATTATCAACATATATTTTGTCTAGGTTTTTATTAATCAAGCAACATCATGTTTATCTTAATATGGTTGGTTTAATAAAACAGCTAGTATTTATGTGTTGTATGTTGCTTTTTCTCTTTTTAGTTTTAGTGGTAACAGAGGACCTTTGACCTCAAAGTAACTCTTCGATGTTTACAGAGGGCCCCTGAAACACTCAAAAGGGAGATGTTAAACTGATCAGGCTTATTCTTTATATGTTAGATAAAGGTGGAAAACATTGTCAAATTAGAGAATACTAATTTTCTTGACATTGTATTTAAGTTATATGTAAAAATATGTTATGTACTTGTATGTCTATATATGTATTGTGTTCCAAAATAGTTTGAGATTCCCAGGAATTTATGATGGAATATTTATCAGTCATGAATAAGTTAATATGTTAAACTGGTATCTAGCCAAATTTCTTTGTCAGTTATAAATTTTTGTCATAGCATTAACTATGGCTATAATCCTGTCATGTCCTTAAGGAAATTTACAGAGAGAGTAGAAAGAAAATGTACTCTTACAAGTACTGTTTTCTAAAAATCTAATCATTTAACTGGGTAAAATGTTCATTTTCTATGTAAACTGATTGGTTTTCTAAACTGTTAAGCCAAAATTAACCAAAGAAAAGTAAAAAGTGTTTGACAAAATTACGTATTAAGTAGCAAATGCAATACACCTGAGTTATAAAAGTAAAATTGATATATAGAAATATACATCTAATGTTAAACATAGACTCATGGGAGCATTGCTGCCTGGTTCTTTATGAGTCCTCTTTATAATTCTTTTTTTTTGGGGAGGGGGAGGTTTTTCGCTATAGGGCGCATGCGCTCGCCAGACAGACAGAGAAAGACAGAGAGACAGAAAGTGAGAAATCACCCCCTAGGGGAGTTGGCCACGCCGCAATCCCTTCTCCTCCATTCTCCTCTTGGGATCTTGGGCACGCACGCACACGCGCCCGGCATAAGTTTTAAGCCACCAGGTCCGGGACGCAAACCGCAGTCGACTACGTGGGAGTCCAGCAACATAGCCATTACGCCAACTGCTGGTTCCCTATAATTCTTGTTATTAAATTAACATGCTTTAGTTATTCCTATTATTGGTCTTTAAATTTTATAAAGTTGGGAGAGTCTGTTAATAAGGTTGTTCAGTTTTACATTGAAAAAGTTGTTAAAACAAGTTTTGTTGCTATTGTTTGTACATGTTCCTAAGCTACCAGTCAGTATATGTGGATATATGTAATTCTATTTTTACAAGCTTAGTAACTCCTCCAGAAAATATCATACTTCCCAAGGTGGGATAGAAAAGATAAACATGGACAATTAATAAAAATTGGTCCTGTGTATCAAAGACAAAAGCTAAAACTCCCATCCGAGAAGTTAATAGGGTAGAAGTTTCAGGGAGTGGGGTGAGACAAGTTAAGGCTAGAGCTCCTGGATGCCTCTTCCCTCCCTGTCTGCTTGTACTCCTGTTTCTCTTTAGTTAGGCCTCTTCCCCACTGGGCTCTCCCCTTAGTTAAATGATCAAGTGGTCTAGCTCGAAAAATAAAAAATTAAATTAAGACTACATCCTCCAGATAGGGTTTTTGTATAGTCAATAAGGCAGATGCCTTGTAAAATCTGTAAACTGGGCTCCGCCCTCTAGACAATACTCAACTGCTCCTTGCCGGATCTACTGGAATTTAGTTTCACTTCTCAGTGTAAGAGCTCTTACAATTCAGAACAGATATATATTTTTTAAAGTTCTCAGATAACTCAAAAAAATGTTATAACAAATTGACAAGGCACCTTAACCTTTGATTTAACTTTCACTTAAATGGCACCCAGTAGTCACTCCTGGCAGTCCTGAAGGCTGGGAACTTCTTTGAGGGCAGGATCTGGACACAGCCCAGATCAGAGCCTCTGCCTTGAAAGAAACTGTTTCCAAAGTAGGCAGCCTGGGCATTAAACAATGCCCATGACTGGCATTCTCATGTTTCCCACTGGGACCTTGTCCCCAAGTGTGAAGCTGGTCACTAGAAACAGAATGCACTGAGCTCTGAAGGGACCTCGGGACTTCAAAACTCCATGCTGGCCTTTGAAACTGAGGACTGATGGGGGCCCAAGACCCCTACAGCTCCTCGTGGACATCTGACAATCTCACTGGACAAGCCTCGGGTAACCCTTAAAGTGACTAAGATTGATTTCTGTCTAAATCAGAGGTTAAGGTTATTTTTTAGAAACAGAATGCACTGAGCTCTGAAGGGACCTCGGGACTTCAAAACTCCATGCTGGCCTTTGAAACTGAGGACTGATGGGGGCCCAAGACCCCTACAGCTCCTCGTGGACATCTGACAATCTCACTGGACAAGCCTCGGGTAACCCTTAAAGTGACTAAGATTGATTTCTGTCTAAATCAGAGGTTAAGGTTATTTTTAAAAGTACAGTCGTACCCACAACTAAAGGTCCTTGTAGCCACCCCAGACTCTGTCCTCCCATCCTTGCCCTCCTACACTCAGGAGGAAGAAAAATTGTCCCACAAATAGTTGCCATTACCAAATGACAGGACAATAGTCCCTGAGGCCCTTGAGTGGATCATCATGGAACAGGTATTCAGGCCACCTCTCCACAACTAAAGAAGGAGGTCCCAAATGAACCAAAAACTACACCTCTTGTCCAGGGAGATGACCCATTCAGTCCTCCCTATACTCCACTTATGGGCCAGCACCTAAGGACTCCTCCATGGGCAAGAAACCAGCTGAGGGGGATGGCATGCCCCAAGGGGCTTCAGCCCCCTTGCCAGTTTTTCCTCTCAAGAAATGGGACCCTCTGAACTAGGTCCAGATGGTCAGCCCTTTATGAGTGATCTGTAAACTGGAAAACCATAATCCCTTCTGCTGTCAAAACCCACACAGTTTAATTAATCTTTCTCCTTGAGACTATTTTCTTCACCCATCAGCCTACCTGAGACGACTGCCAGCAGCTCCTCCAGACTCTCTTTACCACTGAGGAAAGAGAGAGAATCCATGGAGAAGGCTGTAAGCTTGTCCTGGACACCGATGGCCAGCCCACTACTGACCCTGTCACCATTGAGTGGACTTTTCCAACTGGTCGACCCACTTGGGATCCAAATCTGGACAAAGTCTCTGTAGACTCTCCAGGTGACTCTCACTGAGACCCGTAGCTTCGTCTGCAGTCACTGCCCAGCCCCTGTGAAGTCTACATTGTCCTCACAGCCAGCCCTGAACCCTGGGGCCCCAGTTTGGGTCAGACACCACACTTCCGACACCCTTGACCCCCACTGGGAAGAACCCTTCACTGTTATCTTGAGCACCCCTTCTGCTGTAAAGGTTGCAGGGAAGCATCATTAGATTCATGGCTCCCACCTCAAGCCTGCCACCCAGCAGCCTGATGCCACCTCCAGGACCCAGATACGGGTACTTCAGCCTTCCTCAGATCCCCTCAAGGTCAAATTGTGCAGATCTTCCTGATCCTTCTTCTCCTCCTTCCCCCTGCCCTCCCCTCCCCACATAAACTTCTCTCTTACACCGTGGTCCTCTCTCTTGACCATGTCTTGACCATTAGCACATGCTCCTCTGCTGGAACTTGCAATCCCCTTGTGGTTCAACCCCTTGATCACTGGGTCAACACTTGGGAGGGTGGCCATTCTTACAGCCTTTGCCTTTATGTCTGGGGCAAGGACCCCGACATTCCTTTTACCATTCAGAAACACCTTGTCCCTCCCCCCCCCAATCCTGTCAGGCCTCTGTGGCCCATCTTTGTCGGCGTGGGCCTCAATTCTATACCAACCACTTGGGCTGTTAGTGACAGCCTTATCCAGATTTGCAAATGTCTCCTAGAGTGTGAGGAGCATTATTCCTCTGAGGGTAATTGGTATCAGTCTCACTTCTCTTGGACTCCCTGGTACACTACCCTCATCTCTGCTGTTGCAGGTCCTGCCCTACTTCTCCTTCTTGCCCTTCTCTTTGGCCCTTGCATCCTCTGTTTTCTCATTAACTTTGTTCAGGACCAGATCCAATCTGTCAAGTTCATGGTTCTCCACTCCCACTATGAGCTGCTCCCCTTCTCTGAATCAATTATTTGATTCTCCAAATGATAAGGGGGGAGGATATGGAAGGCCACATATTAGATCTTGCACATGAACAACTATTTGTCCATTTTGTTCCCTTACCTTAACATGGCTGTCTGCTTCTGTAAACCTGCTTGCTCTTCCCATGAGAAAATAGCTTGTGCTAGTCATATAGAAAACCATATCCAGGACAACATCCTGTACCTGCTACTGTCTTTGCTACTAGCCCCAAACCCTTTTGTTTAGCAATGTAACTGTTTGCATGGAAACCCAACTCCCCTCAGAAATAATTAAACTGCTTGATTCAGCTTCTGTTACTGCTTGCATAGAAACCCCTGGTAACTGACCCTCTATAAAAAGACTACTCAGACTTCGGTCGGGCCGCAGTTCTGACTCTCAGCCCTGAGCCTCAGGCTGTAGTCGCTGGCCAGCTAATAAAG
>NW_006204169.1:15750-18975 GCF_000334495.1 Tupaia belangeri chinensis | reverse complement strand
GGGAAAGAGACTAATAAGGGTATTGACAATCTATTTCATGAAATCCTAGAAGAAAACTTCTGAAACCTAGAGAGGCATTCAAAGATCCATACCCAAGAAATACAAATTACCCCAAATAGGATTAACCCCAGAAGATCTTCTTCAAGACACATTATATCCATAATGACCAAAACCACAAACAAAGACAAGATACTCAGACTGGCAAGAGAGAAACGTCAAGTTACCTACAAATAATATCCCATCAGGCTAACAACAGACCTCTTATCAGAAACAATGTGAACAAGGAAAGAATGGGAAAATATATCCAAAGTGTTGAGGGAAAAACAATGTCAACCAAGAATACTATATCCAGCAAGATTATCCTTTATATGGAAAGAGAAAACAAGAACATTCTCAGATAAACAAAACCTAAACGAATTTACCAACACCAGACCAGCTCTCCAAGAAGTTCTGAAGGGAGTGCTATCCCAGAAAAACTAGTCAGACACACAGAAATAAGAGTTCTGAAAAAGCTAAGAAAATGGTCAGTTTAATGGGAGCGACAAGTCCAGAGTTGAATGTTATCTTCCAGAATTTAAACAGAAAGATTGGACCCCAACAGAAGATAAAAGTACATGAGTTTGAACTGGTGAAATAGAATTTTATGAGGTTTGACTAAAACATTACTGACCTTCTATGCCTTTTTTCAAGTGCTAAGGAGTTCGGTCCTCTTGAGTTTTGGACAGGTACATGTACCTACTATTTAAACAGAATCTTAACCTGTTTCCTAGCTTAAAATATAAGGCAAAGTTCTCTTAACATTTTTTATTTTTAATTAAAGCTAACACTGCCTTTCTTGAAATTAAAAAAATATGTTTAAAAAGATATCTATTTAGTAACCACAGTATGCTACATAGACTCAGCTATGTGCTATTTTATAATATATTCATTCTACCCATAGAGTCTCATGCCTAAAGTCAACTTTCTTTCACAGATATGTATACATCAGCTGAACTTACTATTGAAAGTATTTAGATTAATTAAGATATTTTGTGGGGGCCAGCAGGTGGTGTGGTGGATAAGGGCGCTGGATTCCCACATAGCCAACCATGGTTCAAGTCCTGGACCTGGTGGCTTGCTTTCTCACTTTCTCTTTCTCTCTCTCTCTCTCGTCAAATAAAGAAAAAAATAACAATAACAAGTGGAAATAAATAAATAAATAATTATTTTTAAAAAGATTGCTTCTAAAAAAAGATATTTTGTGAATCAATACAATGTGGGAAAGAATAAAGGAATGGAAAGTAACTGCAGATACCAGCGACATGGTGGGAGGAGGATGAGAAATGGCAGAGGATGAGAAATTGGGGGAAAAACATATATAAGATACATAAAATTATTGGGGGTTTTTTTGCTACCTATAACGATTTATTTATTTTTTAATTTATTTTAAAGAATTATTTATTTAATTCCATTTGTTATTATTATTTTTAAATTTCGGTTTTTTTATTCACTTTTTAAAATATATTCAATTGCATAATTTAGCTTACAAAGTGAACATTTCAATATGTGAACATTTCTTTCCAGTCCAGTTGATCAAAATATAACAACACTATCTCCCTGTCCCGAAAATGCTCTGTCTCCGCATCCCTCCTCCAAATGTCCTTCTGCAGGTCCCACTCCTCCACACACACCACATCTGGCATTCGCACCCATCTCTTGTGTTTGTATATTCTTTAGACCGAAGTTCTGAAGGGAGTGCTATCCCAGAAAAACTAGTCAGACACACAGAAATAAGAGTTCTGAAAAAGCTAAGAAAATGGTCAGTTTAATGGGAGCGACAAGTCCAGAGTTGAATGTTATCTTCCAGAATTTAAACAGAAAGATTGGACCCCAACAGAAGATAAAAGTACATGAGTTTGAACTGGTGAAATAGAATTTTATGAGGTTTGACTAAAACATTACTGACCTTCTATGCCTTTTTTCAAGTGCTAAGGAGTTCGGTCCTCTTGAGTTTTGGACAGGTACATGTACCTACTATTTAAACAGAATCTTAACCTGTTTCCTAGCTTAAAATATAAGGCAAAGTTCTCTTAACATTTTTTATTTTTAATTAAAGCTAACACTGCCTTTCTTGAAATTAAAAAAATATGTTTAAAAATATATCTATTTAGTAACCACAGTATGCTACATAGACTCAGCTATGTGCTATTTTATAATATATTCATTCTACCCATAGAGTCTCATGCCTAAAGTCAACTTTCTTTCACAGATATGTATACATCAGCTGAACTTACTATTGAAAGTATTTAGATTAATTAAGATATTTTGTGGGGGCCAGCAGGTGGTGTGGTGGATAAGGGCGCTGGATTCCCACATAGCCAACCATGGTTCAAGTCCTGGACCTGGTGGCTTGCTTTCTCACTTTTGTTTTCTTCCTCGTCAAATAAAGAAAAAAATAACAATAACAAGTGGAAATAAATAAATAAATAATTATTTTTAAAAAGATTGCTTCTAAAAAAAGATATTTTGTGAATCAATACAATGTGGGAAAGAATAAAGGAATGGAAAGTAACTGCAGATACCAGCGACATGGTGGGAGGAGGATGAGAAATGGCAGAGGATGAGAAATTGGGGGAAAAACATATATAAGATACATAAAATTATTGGGGTTTTTTTTGCTACCTATAACGATTTATTTATTTTTTAATTTATTTTAAAGAATTATTTATTTAATTCCATTTGTTATTATTATTTTTAAATTTCGGTTTTTTTATTCACTTTTTAAAATATATTCAATTGCATAATTTAGCTTACAAAGTGAACATTTCAATATGTGAACATTTCTTTCCAGTCCAGTTGATCAAAATATAACAACACTATCTCCCTGTCCCGAAAATGCTCTGTCTCCGCATCCCTCCTCCAAATGTCCTTCTGCAGGTCCCACTCCTCCACACACACCACATCTGGCATTCGCACCCATCTCTTGTGTTTGTATATTCTTTAGACCATCAGTTTCAGTCATAGAGTGCAGAAACTCGGTATATATTAAGTGGGGACATACAATGTCTCTCCCTCATAGCCTGGGTTGCTTCACTCAGCAGTAAATTTTCCATATTTCTCCACTTTCTATCAAAGGCCAGGGTTTTTTTTTTTTTTTTTTAAATGGCTGAGTAGTATTCCATAGACTATTTATGACACACTTTTTCAAGCCATTCCTCTGTTTGTGGGCATTTGGGTTGGTTCCAC
>NW_006204169.1:6057-11972 GCF_000334495.1 Tupaia belangeri chinensis | reverse complement strand
CAGAAATTAGTATTGCAACTCCAGCTCTTTTTTGGTTCTCTATTGCATGGAAAACCTTTTCCCAACCCTTCACTTTCAGTCTATGTATGTCTTTATCGATGAGGTGGGTTTCCTGTAGGCAACAGATAGAGGGTCTCTGGTTTTTTATCCATTCAGCCAGTCTGTGTCTCTTGATTGGAGAATTTAATCCATTCACATTCAATATTATTATTGATGTAACTGGATCTGTCCCAACGTTTAAGTTGGCCATTGTTACAGCAGCCTTTTATTCCTTTGTTTCTGTCTGTTAGGTCTTTAGTTTTCCTGGAACAGTACTTTCTTCAGGGTTTCTTGAAGAACTGATCTGGTGCTGGCAAATTCTTTCAGGTGTTGTTTATCTGAGAAGACTTTGATCTTTTTTCCCATACAAAGGATAATCTTGCAGGATACAATAATCTTGGTTGAAATTGTTTCTCTCTTAGCACTTTCAGTACATCTTCCCATTCTTTCCTTGCTTGCATTGTTTCCATTGAGAGGTCTGGAGTTAGCCTGATAGGATGACCATTGTATGTCACTTCTCGTTTCTCTCTTGCCAGTTTTAGTATTCATGTCTTTATCTGTGGTCTTTGACAGTTTGACTAAGATGTGCCTTGCGGAAGATCTTCTGGGGTTGATCCTAACTGGGGTCCTTTGTATTTCTTCAATCTTAATGCTTGAGTGCCTCTGTAGACTCGGGAAATTTTCTTCCAAGATTTCATGGAATAGGTTTTCCATGCTGTTATTGGTTTCTTCACCTTCTGGGATACCAATTATTCTGATATTTGGGCGTCTTATGGAGTTTAGTATTTCTCGTATATTAACCTCATGTTTTTTTTTATTTTATTTTATTTTCTCTGTCTTTTTGGTTTTTCTTTCTAGGTCAGAGGTTTTATCTTCTACATCAGAGATTTGATCTTCAGCATGGTCTAATCAACTTTTAATACTTTTAAGGGAGTTTTTTATTTCCTCTATTCCAGACTTTATCTCTAATAGCTACATCTGGTTCTTTCTGAGTGTCCATTTCTTCTTTCATTATCTCGGAATGACCTCCTAATCTCCTGTAGTTTATTGTCTCTTTTCTGTTCCAACTCAAAGAATTTGTTCACCATAAATGTTCTAAATTATTTGTATGACATTTTGGTAATGTCTTCCATTTGCACAAAAGATAGAGAGGAGTTACTCTGTACCTTTGATGGAGATATATTTCCTTGTTTATTAATACCTGAGGCTCTTCTTCTGCATCTAGCCATTGGAAAATGTACTAACTTTTAAGTACCTCTTAGGAGAATGTTATCACTGGCTAGGAGTGTTTTTCCCTTTCGTTGCGAATTGACGTCTGCTGAAGTCTCTGTTCTGTTGTTTTTAGTAATGTGGTCTCAAAAAATATAGTATATTCAGGTGTCTGAAGAGCAGTATCTCCTTTTTCACAGATGGGTCATGGTTTTAGAAAAACAAGATGTGGCCATTTTTCTTTGGGACTTCCTCTCCTGAAGAAATAAAGAACCTGTAGAAGCTCAAGCTCTTCCTCAGAGCCTTTTCCTTAGTAAAGTGTAAATCTGCACAACCACCCTTCTCCACAGCTCGCTCTCTCACACACAGGTCTCCTGAGCTCGTGATCTCCTCATCAGGAGCTCCTTCGCTCCTCAGCCCCGGTCCTTGAGCCTCAGCAGCCTGAGGGAGAAAACCCGAAAGGACTGTGGAATAGGACTCTGAACTCGTAGTTGGTTCCTGGGCAGGGGTCAGGGGATAACGTAGTCTAACGCTGGAAAATCCAGGCTGCCCACACAGAGCGCGAGGCCACCTGGGGCAGAGGACCAGTTTTTCTCTGGCGACTGGGAGAGGGCCCCGTGGCAGGACTGTGCACACACAACCTGGGCTGGTGCCAGCCCCAGGACCCCAACCCCTGTCAGAAAATTATTTGTTGATGATAACATGTATGATTAAGCCACTTTACAGGGGAAAAAATTAAAATACAAAAAAAAAAAAGAATGGAAGTTACCTCTTCTTTAAAAGTTTTCTAAATTTTAGAACTGAAGCCATCAGGACCTAGACTTTTCTTCGTTTGGAGGTTATTTATTATTGATGCAATCTCATTTCTTTTTACAGGTCTATGTAGGCTTTCTGTCCTTCTGAGTCAATCCTGGTAGATTATATGTGTCCAGGAATTTGTCGATCTTATCCAGGTTTTCTTGTTTGTTGGCATATAGTAGTAGCTCATAGTCTTCTCTAATGATATTTTTATTTCTATTATGTCTGTTGTAATATATCCTGTTTCACTGCGAATTTGATTTATTTAGTTCTGTTCTCTCTGTTTCTTAATTAGTCTGGCTAGTGGTGTATCAATCTTGTTTATCTTTTCAAAGAGCCAATTTTGGCTTTCATTTATTTTCTGTATAGTTTATTTATTTTTTATTTCATTTTTTTCCTTGAGTCTTTTCTATTTCTTTTCTCCTGGCATTTCTTAGATTATTTGTTGTTGTTTTCCCAATTCCCTGAGAAATGATGTTAAGTTGCCCTATTGCCATCTTTCCATCTTTTTCTTATGAGCACTAATTGCTATGCATTTCTCTCTTACAACTGCTTTTGTGGTGTCCCATAAATTAAGAAAATGCATGTACTCATTATCATTTTTAGGAATATTTTTATTTCCTTCTTAATCTCTTTAGTAGTGGTGACATCATTCAGAATTAGGTTATTTATTTTCCATGTATTTGAACATTTTTAAATTTTTTTAGTGAAATTAATATCAAGTTTAATTCCCTCAAGGCCCATCTTTAGACCCCTGGGCCAGGAACTTCGAGGGAGGACTGCTCCCCGTAGCTTCAGCCCCGGGACCTCCAAGCAGGACACCTCTCTTTCAGCCAGGTACACTTTTTTTTTTCTTTCTCTTTCTCTCCCCTTCCCCACTTCTTTCATTTATAAATTTCTCTCTTCTGATTAATACATAGGATCACCCTCAGTCATACTTCACCACACTCCCATCTTTCTACCCCTGAGCCAGGAACTTTGAGGGAGGACTGCCTCCCATAGCTTCAGGTCTGGGACCCCCAAGCCAGACACCTCTCTTTCAGCCAGGTACACTATTATTTTTCCTTTCTCTTTCTCGCCACTTCCCTTCTTATTTAATTTGTTAATTTCTCTCTTCTGATTAACACATAGAATCGCCCTCAGTCCTACTTCACCACACTCCCATCTTTCCACCCGTGGGCCAGGAATTTTGAGGGAGGACTTCCCCCCATAGCTTCAGCCCCTAGAACCCCAAGTCAGACACCTCTCTTTCAGCCAGGTACACTTTTCTTTTTTTCTGTTCTCTTCCTCTCCCCTTCCCCTCTTCTTTCATTTATATATTTCTCTCTTCTGATTAACACATAGGTTCGCCCTCATTCCTACTTCGTCACACTCCCATCTTTCGAACCCTGGGCCAGGAACGTCAAGAGAGGACTGCACCCCGTAGCTCCCGACCTGGGAACCCCAAGCCAGACACCTCTCTTTCAGTCAGGTACACTTTTTATTTTCCATACTCTTTCTCTCACCTTCCCCTCTTCTTTCATTTGTAAATTTCTCTCTTCTGATTGACACATAGGATCTCCTTCAGTCCTACTTCAACACACTGCCATCTTTCCACCTTTGGGCCAGTAATTTCGAGGGAGGATTGCCCCCAATAGCTTCACCCCCAGGACCCCCAAGACAGACACTTCTGTTTCAGTCAGATACACATTTTTTTTTCCTTTCTCTTTCTCTCATCTTCCCCTCTTCTTTCATTTGTAAATTTCTCTCTTCAGATGAACATTTAGGATCGCCCTCAGCCCGACTTTACCACACTCCCATCTTTTGACCCCTGGATCAGGAACTTCGAGGGAGGACTGCACCCCATAGCTTCAGCCCAGGGATCCCCAGCCAGACACCTCTCTTTAAGCCAGGTACACTGTTTTTTTCCTTTCTCTTTCTCTACTTCCCCTCTTACATTTGCAAATTTCTCCCTTCTGATTAAAACATAGGATCACCCTCAGTCCTCCTTCACCACACCCCCATCTTTCAACCCCTGGGCCAGGAACTTTGAGGTAATACTCCACCTCGTAGCTTCATCCCTGGGACCCCCAAGTCAGACCCCTATCTTTCAGCCAGGTACACATTTTTTTTTCCTTTCTCTTTCTCTACTTCCCCTCTTACATTTGCAAATTTCTCCCTTCTGATTAAAACATAGGATCACCCTCAGTCCTCCTTCACCACACTCCCATCTTTTGACTCCTGGGCCAGGAATTTCGAGGGAGGACTGCCCCCCGTAGCTTCACCCCCAGGACCCCCAGGTCAGACACCTCTTTTTCAGCTAGGTACTTTTTTTTCTTTCTCTTTCTCTCCACTTCCCCTCTTCTTTCATTGGCAAATTTCTCTCTTCTAATTAAAACATAGGATCACCCTCAGTCCTCCTTCACCACACTCCCATCTTTCGATCCCTGGGCCAGGAACTTTGAGGGAGGACTCCCCCCTCGTAGCTTCATCCCTGGGACTACCAAGCCAGACTCCTCTCTTTCAGCCAGATACACATTTTTTTCCTTTCTCTTTCTCTCATCTTCCCCTCTTCTTTCATTTGTAAATTTCTCTCTTCAGATGAACATTTAGGATCGCCCTCGACTTCACCACACTCCCATCTTTCGACTCCTGGATCAGGAACTTTGAGGGAGGACTGCACCCCATAGCTTCAGCCCAGGGATCCCCAGCCAGAGACCTCTCTTTCAGCCAGGTACCTACTTCCCCTCTTCTTTCATTTATAAATTTCTCTTTTCTGATTAACACATAGGATTGCCCTCAGTCCTAGTTCACCACACTCCCATCTCTCAACCCCTGGGCCAGGAACTTCGAGGGAGGACTGCCCCCCATAGCTTCAGCCCTGGGACCCCCAAGCCAGACAGCTCTCTTTCAGGCAGGTACACTATTTTTTTCCTTTCTCATTCACGCCACTTCCCCTTTTCTTTCATCTGTTAATTTCCCTTTCTGATTAACACATAGGATCGCCCAAAGTCCGACTTCACCACACTCCCATCTTTCGACCCCTGGGCCAGAAACTTCGATGGAGGACTCCGCCCCATAGCTTCAGCCCTGGGACCTCCAAGCCAGACACCTCTCTTTCAGCCAGGTACACTATTTTTTAGTCCATTCTCTTTTTCTCCCCTTCCCCTATTCTTTCTTTTGTAAATTTCTCTCTTCAGATTAACACATAGGACCGACCTCAGTCCTACTTCACCACACTCCCATTTTTGGAACGCTGGGCCAGGAATTTTGAGGTAGGCTTGCACACTATAGCTTCAGCCCTGGGACCCCCAAGCCAGACACCTCCCTTTCAGGCAGATACACTTTTTTTTCTTTCACTTTCTCTCCCCTTCTCCTCTTCTTTCATTTGTAAATTTCTGTCTTCTAATTAACACATAGGATCACCCTCATTCCTACCTCACCATACTGCCATATTTTGACCACTGGGACAGGAACATCAAAGGAGAACTGCCCTTCCCCCAACACCTTGACCCCTCGGTAGCTTCAGCCTTGGGACCTCTAAGCCAGACACCTCCCTTTCAGCCAGGTACACTATTTTTTTTTTCCTTTTTCTTTCTCTCCCCTTCCACTCTTCTTTCATTTGTGAATTTCTCTCTTCTCATTAAAACATTGTATTGCCCTCAGTCCTACTTCAACACATACCCATCTTTCGACCCCTGGGCCAGGAACTTTGAGGCTGGACTCCCCCTTGTAGCTTCAGCCCCGGGACCCCCAAGCCAGACCCCTATCTTTCAGCCAGGTACACATTTTTTTTCCTTTCTCTTTCTCTCATCTCCCTCTCTTCTTTCATTTGTAAATTTCTCTCTTCAGATGAACATTTAGGATCGCCCTTAGTCCGACTTCACCAC
>NW_006204169.1:0-5602 GCF_000334495.1 Tupaia belangeri chinensis | reverse complement strand
GACAGACAGTGAGAAATCACCCCCCAGGGGGGATGGTCACGCCACAATCCCTTCTCCTCCATTCTCCTCTCGGGATCTTGGGCACGCACGCACATGCGCCGGCGTTAGTTTTAAGCCCCCGGGTCCGGGACGCAACCCACGGTCGACTACGTGGGAGTCCAGCGACATAGCCATTACGCTAACTGCTGGTTCCCAACACACTCCCATCTTTCGAACCCTGGATGAGGAACTTCGAGGGAGGACTGCACCCCATAGCTTCAGCCCCGGGACCCCGAAGCCAGACCCTTCTCTTTCAGCCAGGTATTCTTTTTTTTTTCCTTTGTCTTTCTCTCCCTTTCCCCTCTTCTTTCATTTGTAAATTTCTCTCTTCTGATTAACACATAGGATCGCCCTTAATCCTACTTCACCACAGTCCCATCTTTCGACCACTGGGCCAGGAACTTCGAGGGAGGATTGCCCCCCATAGCTTCAGGTCTGGGACCCCCAAGCCAGACAGCTCTCTTTCAGGCAGGTACACTATTTTTTTTCCTTTCTCTTTCTCGCCACTTCCCCTCTTTCATCTGTTAATTTCCCTTTTGTGATTAACACATAGTATCGCCCTAAGTCTTACTTCACCACACTCCCATCATTAGACGCCCGGGCCAGGAACTTCGAGGGAGGACTCCACCCGTAGCTTCAGCCCCCGGGATCCCCAAGCCAGACACCTCCCTTTCAGCGAGGTACACATGTTTTTTTTCTCTTTCTCTCTCTCCCATTCCCCTCTTCTTTCGTTTTTAAATTTCTCTCTTCTCATGAATATTTAGGATCGCCCTGAGTCTTACTGCAACACACTCCCATCTTTTGACCCCTAGGCCAGTGGGGGGAGGACAGTACCCCGTAGCTTCAGCCCCGGGACCCCCAGCCAGACACCTCTTTGTCAGCCCGGTACACTCTTTTATTTCCTTTCTCTTTCTCTCCTCTTCCCCTCTTCTTTCATTTGTAAATTTCTCTTTTCTGATTAACACATAGGATCACCCTCATTCCTACTTCACCATACTGCCATATTTCGACCCCTGAGCAGGAACTTCAAGGGAGGACTCCCCTCCCCGCCAGCTTCAGCCCTGGGAAGCCCAAGCCAGACACCTCTCTTTCAGCCAGGTACACTTTTTTTTTCCTTTCTCTTTTTCTCCTCTTCCCCTCTTCTTTCATTTGTTTATTTCTCTCCTCTGATTAACACATTGGATCACACTCAGTCCTACTTAACCACACTCCCATCTTTAGACCCCTGGGCCAGGAATGTCCAGGGAGGACTGCCCCCCGTAGCTTCAGCCCTGGGACCCCCAAGCCAGACCCCTATCTTTCAGCCAGTTACACTTTTTTTTCCTTTCTCTTTCTCTCATCTTCCCCTCTTCTTTCATTTGTATATTTCTCTCTTCAGATGAACATTTAGAATCACCCTCAGTCCGACTTCACCAGACTTCTATCTTTCGACCTCTGGATCAGGAACTTCGAGGGAGGACTGCACCCTGTAGCTTCAGCCCTGGGACCTCTTTGTCACACACGTCCCTTTCGGCCAGTTACACGTTTTGTTCCTTACTCTTTCTCTCCCCTTCCCCTCTTCTTTCATTTGTAAATTTCTCTCTTCTTATTAACAAGTAGAATCCGCCCTCAGTCCTACTTCACCACACTCTCATCTTTCAACCCCTGGGCCAGGAACTTCGAGGAAGGACTCCCCCCCCATACCTTCAGCCCTGGGACCCCAAACCAGACCCCTATCTTTCAGCCAGGTACACTTTTTTTCCTTTCTCTTTCTCTCATCTTCCCCTCCTCTTTCATTTGTAAATTTCTCTCTTTAGATGAACCTTTAGGATTACCCTCAGTCCTACTTCACCACAGTCCCATCTTTCAATGACAGGGTCAGGTACTTAGAGGGAGGCCTGCCCCCCTGTAGCTTTAGCCCCGCTACCTCCAAGCCAGACACCTCTCTTTCAGCCAGTTACACTTTCTTTTTACCTTTCTCTTTCTCTCCCCTTCCCCTCTTCTTTCATTTGTAAATTTCTCTCTTCTGATTAACACATTGGATCGCCCTTAGTTCTACTTCACCACACTCCCATCTTTCGGCCCATGGGCCAGGTATTTCTAAGGAGGAATCCCCCTCATTGCTTCAACGCCGGGACCCCCACTCCATACACGTCTCTTTCAGCCAGGTACACTTTTTTTTTCCTTTCTCTTTCTCTCCCCTTTCCCTCTTCTTTCATTTGTAAATTAATCACTTCTTATTAACACATAGGATCAACCTCAGTCCTACTTCACCACACTCTCATCTTTTGACCCATGGGCCAGGTAATTTGAGGGAGGACTGCCCCGCCCCCCCATAGCTTCAGCCCAGGACCCCCAAGCCAGAAACCACTCTTTCAGCCAGCTATACTTTTTTTTCCCTTTCTCTTTCTCTCCCTTTCCGCTCTTCTTTCATTTGTAAATTTCTCTCTTCTGATGAACATTTAGGATCACCCTCAGTCCTACTTCACCACACTCCCATCTTTCGACCCCTGGACCAGTAACTTCAAGGGAGGACTGTCCCCCGTATTTTCAGCCCTGGGACCCCCAAACCAGACACCTCTCTTTCAGCCAGGTACATGTTTTTTTTTCCTTTCTCTTTCTCTCTCCTTCCCCTCTTCTTTCATTTGTAAATTTCTCTCTTCTGATTAAGACATAGGATCCCCCTCAGTCCTGCTTCAACACACTCCCATCTTTCGACCCCTCGGCCAGGAACTTCGAGGGAGGACTTCCTCCCGTAGATTCAGCCCCGGGACCCCCAAGCCAGACACCACTCTTTCAGCCAGCTATACCTTTTTTCCCCTTTCTCCTTCTCTCTCCTTCCCCTCCTCTTTCATTTTTAAATTTCTCTTTTCTGATTAACACATAGGATCTCCCTCAGTCCTACTTTACCACACACCCATCTTTCGACCCCTGTGCCAGGAACGTTGGGGGAGGACAGTACCCCGTAGCTTCAGCCCCGGGACCCCCAGCCAGACACCTCTTTGTCAGCCCGGTACACTCTTTTATTTCCTTTCTCTTTCTCTCCCCTTCCCCTCTTCTTTCATTTGTAAATTTCTCTTTTCTGATTAACACATAGGATCACCCTCATTCCTACTTCACCATACTGCCTTATTTCGACCCCTCGACCAGGAACTTCAAGGGAGGACTGCCCCCACCCCAGCTTCAGCCCCAGGACCCCCAAACCAGACACCTCTCTTTCAGCCAGGTACCGTTTATATTCCTCTCTCTTTCTCTCCCCTTTCCCTCTTCTTTCATTTGTAAATTTCTCTCTTCTGATTAACACATTGAATTACCCTCAGTCCTACTTCATCACATTCTCATCCTTAGACCCCTGGGCCAGTAACATCCAGGGAGGACTGCCCCCCAAAGCTTCAGCCCTGGGACCCCCAAGCCAGACCCCTATCTTTCAACCATGTACATTTTTTTTCCTTTCTCTTTCTCTCATTTTCCCCTCTTCTTTCATTTGTAAATTTCTCTCTTCAGATGAACATTTAGGATCACCTTCAGTCCGACTTCACGAGACTGCCATCTTTTGACCCCTGGATCAGGAACTTCAAGGTAGGACTGCACCCCGTAGCTTCAGCCCTGGGACCTCTATGCCAGACACCTCCCTTTCTGCCAGCTACACTTTTTTTCCCTTACTCTTTCTCTCCCCTTCCCCTCTTCTTTCATTTGTAAATTTCTCTCTTCTGATTAACACATAAGATCACCCTCAGTCCTACTTCACCACACTCCCATCTTTGGACCCCCGGGTCAGGAACTTTGCGGGAGGACTGCCTCCCCAGCTTCAGCCCCGGTACCCCCAAGCCAGACACGTCTCTTTTTAACCAGGTACACTATTTTTGTTTACTTTCTTTCTCTCCCCTTCCACTCTTCTTTCATTTGTAAATTTCTCTCTTCTGATTAACACATAAGATCACCCTCAGTCCTACTTCACCACACTCCCATCTTTTTTCCCCTGGGAGGACTGCCCCCCAAGCTTCCGCCTCAACCCCCAAGCCAGAAACCTGTATTTCATCCAGGTACACTATTTTTTTTTCCTTTCTCTTTCTCTCCCCTTCCACTCTTCTTTCATTTGTAAATTTCTCTCTTTAGAGGAATATTTATGATCACCCTCAGTACTACTTCACCACACTTTCATCTTTCAACCCCTAGGCCAGGAACTTCGAGGGAGGACTGCCTCCCCCGTAGCTTCAGTCCCCGAGACCCCCAAGACAGACCCTGCCCTTTCAGCGTGGTACATTTTTTTTCCTTTTTCTTTCTCTCCCCTTCCCCTCTTCTTTCATTTTTAAATTTCTCTCTTCTGATTAACAAATGGAATCTCCCTCGGTCCTATTTTACCACACTCTCATCTTTCAACCCCTGGGCCAAGAATTTCGAGGGAGGACTGCCCCCAGTAGCTTCAGCCCTGGAACTCCCAAGCCAGACTCCACTCTTTCAGCCAGCTACATTTTTTTTTCCTTTTTCCTTCAATCCCCTTCCCCTCCTCTTTCATTTGTATATTTCTCTCTTCTGATTAACATATAGGATCGCCCTCAGTGATACTTCACCACACTCCCCATCTTTCCACCACTGGGCCAGGAACTTCGAGGGAGGATTGCCCACCGTAGCTTCAGCCTTGGGACCCCCTAAGCCAGACACCTCCCTTTCAGCCAGCTACACTTTTTTTTTCTTACTCTTTCTCTCCCCTTCTCCTCTTCTTTCATTTGTAAATTTCTTTCTTCTGATTAACACATAAGATCACCCTCAGTCCTACTTCATCACACTCCCGTCTTTCGATGCCTGGACCAGGAACTTCTAGGGAGGACTGTCCTCCATATTTTCAGCCCTGGGACCCCCTAGTCAGACACCTGTCTTTCAGCCAAGTACACTTTTTTTTCCTTTCTCTTTCTCTCCCCTTCCACTCTTCTTTCATTTGTAAATTTCTCTTTTCTGATTAACACTTAGGATCACACTCAGTCCTACTTCACCACACTCCCATCTTTCAACCCCTGGTGAAATTGTGAGCCCCGCTGATGCGCAGTGCACGACTTTTTCTTTATTCAACATATTATGTTCTTCCCACTTCTCAGTCCTCACTTCCTTTATCTACACTATCCCTGGCTGTTTTAATAGGTCTAATTTTAGAATTCTGTTACTTTCCAGTATTTTTAGACTCTCTGGAATCTTCCCTTTCACTGAACCAACTGCAAAGAAGGAGATACATTTCTTTGTACACCTGAAGAGAATACTTTTTCTTGGATTACATTAGTAAACACAATTGAAGAGAGACTTCGGCTGTCTCCATTCCACATCAGAAAGGAAACACATCCTATTTGAAGAAACGTTCTCCGAAAAGGTTTTTCAAAGTGAACATATCTCCCAATGGTTAGAAGTAGAAGAACCTCAGGCCTGAAAAAAGCAGGTAAAATGTCTCCATCAAAGGAACACCGTAACTCCCTTCCTTTTCTTGAAAAATTAGAAGACGTTTCCTAAATATCCGAGATAGAGTTTAGAACATTCATGTTGAAGAAATACTATGAGCAGGAACACAAAAGAGACAATGAACTACAGGATATGAGAA
>NW_006204168.1:19072-22592 GCF_000334495.1 Tupaia belangeri chinensis | reverse complement strand
GGTACCCTCTGTCAAAGATGAGTTGGTTGTACATTGTGAGGTTTATTTCTGGAGTCTCTACTCTGTTCCATTGGTCCTAATGGTTATTTTTGTGCCAATACCATGCTGTTTTGATTATCACAGCTTTGTAATATATGCTGGGATCAGAAAGAAAATGCCACCTACTCCTGTCTTCTTGCACAGGATGGCTTTAGCAAAATGGGGCGTTTGATGGTTCTAGATAAAATCTATGACTGTCTTTTCTAGGTCTGTGAAAAATGTCTCTTGTAATTTTATAGGGATTGCGTTACACATGTAGATTAGTTTGGGGAAAATTGACATTTGGATTAAATTGATTCTGCCAATCCAGGAACATGGAGTGTCCTTCCACTTTTTAGTATCCTTTTTGATTTTCTTTTTAAGGTTTTCATACTTTTATTTATAGAGGTCTTTGAATTCCTTGGTTAGTTTTATTTCTAAGTATCTTATGCCTCTTGTGGCTATGGTAAACGAAATTACTTTCTTCTGTCTCTGTCTGCTTGTTGTTTGTATATAGAAATGCTATGGATTTTTGTAAGTTAATTTTGTATCCTGCCACTTTAATGTATGTATTTATTACTTCGAGAAGTTTTTTCATGGATATTATTGGGTCTTTTATGTATACAGATAGGTCATTTGGAAACAGAGATAATTTCAGCTCTTCTTTCCCTATTGGAATGCCTTTTATTTTCTTCTCTTATCTGATCACATTGCTAGAACTTCCAGTACTGTATTGAATAAGAGCAGAGCAAGTGGGCAGCCTTGTCTTGTACCAGTTTTTAGTGGAAAAGCATTCAACTTTTCCCTATTTCAGATAATGTTAGCTGTAGGTTTTTCATAAATGGCTTTTATTATGCTTAGAAATGGTTCTTCTATGCGAATTTTACTGAGTCTTGATCATAAGGGCATGTCATATTTTGTTGAATGCTTTTTCCACATCAATTGAAATAATCGTTTGCTTTTTGTCTTTCTTTCTGCTAGTATGGTGTATTATATTTATGCTTTTGCATATGTTGAACCACCTTTGCATCCCTGGAATAAAGCCTACCTGGTCATGATGAACAACTTTTTTTATATGCTGTTGAATACAGTTAGCAAGTATCTTGTTGAGCATTTTTGCATCTATATTCATCAGGGATATAGATCTGTAGTCTTCCTTTTTTGTCGTATCCTTAACCATTTTGGAAATGATGGTTATGGAGGATTCATAGAATGAATTTGGAAGGGTTCCTTTTTTTGGATCTCTCAAAACAGTGTGAGTAGAATGAAAGTTACCTCTTCTTTAAAAGTTTTGTAAAATTTGAAAATGAAGCCATCAGGGCCTGGACTTTTCCTTGTTGGGAGGTTATTTATTACTGACTCAATCTCATTGCTTGTTATAGATCTATTCAGGATTTCTATGTATTCCTGAGTCAATATAGGTAGATTATATGTTTCCAGGGATTTGTCCATCTCATCCAGGTTTTCTTCTGTATTGGCATAGACTCGCTCATAGTATCCACTAATGACGTTTTGTATTTCTGTTATGTCTGTTGTGATGTTTTCTGGTTCGTTATGAATTAGATTTATCTGGTTCCTTTCTCTCTTCTTAATTAGTCTGGCTATTGGTGTGTCTATCTTGTTTGTTTTTTTTTTCAAAGAACCAGCTTTCACTTTCATTTATTTTCTGTATAGTTTGCTTATTTTCTATTTCATTTATGTCTGCTCAAATCTTTATTATTTCTTTTCTCCTGGAGTTTTTATGGAATTTTTTTCTGTTGCTTTTCCAATTCTCTGAGGCACAATGTCAGATGATCCATTTGCCTTCTTTCTGTCTTCTTCTTATGTGCACTAATAGCTATAATTTCCCTCTTATAACTGCTTTTGTGGTGTCCTAAAGATTATAGAAACTCATGTCCTCATTGTCATTGGTCTCCATGAGTGTTTTTATTTCAATCTTAATTTCTTCAGTAGTTACATAGACACTCAGGAGTAGGCTATTTAGTTTTCATGTATTTGTGTATTTTTGAGAATTTCTCATGAAATTAAAATCAAGTTTAACTCCATCATGGTCAGAGAAGATGCTGGATATAGTTTCTATGCCATTAAATCTGTAGAAGCTTGCTTTGTGCCATATCATGTGGTTATTCTTTGAAAAGGTTCCACGTGGGGGGGTGAGAAAAAATTATATCTCGTGGTTTTTGTGTGGAGAGTTCTATAGATGTTTGTAAGTCTATTTGATTTATGGTATCATTTAGATCCTTTACCTCTTTACTTACTTTTTGTCTAGATGATCTCTCCAAAGAAGATAGTGGGGCATTGAGGTCTTCAAAAATTAGTGTTGTGCAGTCTATCTCTCCTTTTAGATCTAACAGTGTTTCTTTCACATATTTGGGTGCACCTGTTTTAGGTACATAGACATTCATTAGCATTATATCTTCTTGATGGATTAACCCTTTTACTATAATATAGTGTCTTTCTTTGTCTCTTAAACAGTTTTTGTTTTAAAGCTTATCTTGCGAGAAATTAGTATCACTACCCAGTTTTTTTTTTTTTTTTTTACTCCCATTTGCATGGAATACCTTTTTCCAACACTTCACTGTTAGTCTATATGTGTCTTTATTCATGAGATGGATTTCTTGTAGGAAACAAATGGATTCTGTTTTTTTTTTTTTCTTTAAAAAAAATTTAGTCAGTCTGTGTCTCTTGATAGGAGAATTTAATCCATTAACGTTTAATGTTATTATCAATATTTCCAGACTTGTCCTTACCTTTCAGTTGACCATTGTCTTACTTGTCTTTCACCCTTATTTCTGGCTAATCATTCTTAGTTTTCCTGGAACTGGACTCTCTTCAGAGTTTCTTGAAGAGCTGGTCTGGTGTTGGTAAGTTCTTTCAGGTTTTCTTTGTTTGAGAAGATTTTATTTTATTTTTTTTCATATGAAGGATAACATCCCTGGATATAATAATTTTGGTTGAAACTGTTTCTCTCTTAACATTTTGAATATGTCTTCCCTCTCTTTTTTGCTTGCATTGTTTCTGTTGAAAAGTCCAGAGTTAGCCTGATGGGATGACCTTTGTAAGTCACTTCTTGTTTCTCTCTTGCCAATTTTAGTATCTTGTCTTTATCTGTGGTCTTGGCTAGTCTGGCTAATATGTGCCTTGAAGAAGATCTTTTTGGGGCGGCCCCCCTGGGCCCCGCGCCAAGGCTGCGGCTGGTGGCGGGTCCTGTGTGGGCCCCCCGGGTCCTGCATGGCCCCTCCCTGGGTCCCACGCCAAGGCTGCAGCGGGAGGCGGGCCCTGCGCGGGGCCCCGGGTCTTGCGTGGCCCCCCCGGGTCACGCGCCAAGGTGGCGGCAGGCGCCCACCCCTACCCCCTCCCCCGCTCTCCGGGGCGGATGTGTGGCCTCCGGGACAGCAAGCTGAAGCCGAAAACAAGGGTTAAGAACTTACAACCATAAGCAACAGAAAGAATCTTTAGCTGTCTTAAACCAATTGAGAAATATACTGTATAGAAGGATTTT
>NW_006204168.1:14436-18645 GCF_000334495.1 Tupaia belangeri chinensis | reverse complement strand
TGTATGGGCACAGCTGGGTACTACTTTATAGTATGTTCATTCTACTCACTGGGGTTTATGCCTAGGGTCAGATTTGGGTACATGTATAGGTATGTGTCAGCTGTGCTAGCTATTGGATATATTTAGACTAATTAAGTTCATTGGCAGAACAATTGAATGGGAGGGAGGTGCGGAAGGCATGGAGGGCAACCATGGATGCCAGGGACAATGGAGGAGGAAGATGGGACATAGCAGAGGGTGGGGGATGGGGAATCAGGGATGGCAAGACAAAGGGCAAGGTATGCAGGATGTAAGAATTGGAAAATTATTTGCTGAGAACATGTATGTTGATGTGCTTGATTGAACCAATGCACAGTGTATTTTGGATGGAAAATTCATTTGTGTGTTGTGATGGTGTATAGTGAATTAATGTAGAAAATAAAAAATAAAAAAAAGAAGATCCTTTTGGGTTGATTCTATTTGGAGTCCTTTGTATTTCTTGGGTCTGGATGTGTAAGCTTCTCTAGACTTGGGACATTTTCTTCCAGGATTTTATAAAATAGATTTTCCATGCCCATATTATTTTCTTCACCTTCTGGGATACCAATTATTCAGATGTGTGGATGTTTAATGGAGCCTAATGTTTCTTGTATATAATCCTCATGCTTTTTTTTTGTTGTTGTTATTTTCTCTATCTTTTTGGTATTTTTTTTCTAGGTCAGATGTTTTTATCTTCTACATCACAGATTCAATATTCAGCATGGCTGAATCAACTTTTATACTTTTGAGAGAGTTTTTGATTTCCTGTATTACAGACTTCATCTCTAATAGCACCATCTGATTCTTTCTTAGAGTGTTCATTTCTTTTTTCATATCCTGGAAAGACTTCCTAATCTCCTGTAGCTCATTGTCACTTTTCTGTTCCAACTGATAAAATTTTGTCACCATGAATGTTCTTATTTATTTTTCTGACATTTTGGAAACATCTGTTTTTTTTCAAGAGATGGAGAGCAGTTATTGTGTTCTTTTGATAGTGACATGTTTTCTGGTTCTGACATTTTGGAAACATCTGTTTTTTTTTTTTCAAGAGATGTAGAGCAGTTATTGTGTTCTTTTGATAGTGACATGTTTTCTGGTTTATTCAGACCTGAGGCTCTTGTTCTACTTCTAGCCATGGGGAGAGGTATTCACTTTTGGATTCCATTTTGACTGGGAACAAGTGTGCTTCTGTTTTTGTAGACTGATGTGTGCCAAAGTCTCTCTTCTTCTGTGTTTTGCATTGTGGTAGGCAGAGAAGGAGTCTTCTATTCAGGAGTCTGAAGAGCAGTCTTTCCTTTTTTGCAAGTGGTTATGTAAAGGGAGAATCCCAGGAAGAATCACAATACCAGGGTACTAGAAAATTGTTAATCTAGATCTGTCTAGCCCCTTATGGTGCATGGAGAATTGGTAGGAGACGACAATATAGGATGGAAGATAAAAGAGTACGAAAGAGAATAAAGAAAGTGTGCGGTGCACGATTTTGCCAGGGGTATGGAGATGAAAATAGGCTCTGCTGAAGAGCTGGGGTAGTCCTATGGTGTAAGGATAAATAGGAAATTCACAAAAAAAAAAAAAAGAAGAGGGAAAAAGGTCTACCTTGCTGACAGAGAGAGTGGGTCACTAGGGTTGGGCAACCGAAGCTGGAACTGGGGCAGAGAGGCCCTGCCTCAGTGTCTTTTAGGCCAGGAGTCTGGAGATGGAAATGGGCTCTGCTGAAGAACTGGGGGCAGTCTTGTGGTCTAAGGACAAGTGGGAAATTCTTTAGTCATATTCTTAAATAAATTTGTCATTTTCTCCCTATATTAATGATCCTCCTTTAAAATCATCTCTGTTCAGACAACAGTGTCATCATCCAGCTAAATGACACCTCATCTCACTCACAAGACCTTTAAAGCCTCTCTTCATTGTTTGGACATGATTTGCTTAAGCAGAGGGAAAAATACATTCAAAGTTTTCTGAAGCCCTGGGAACGTTATTCACACTAGCTCTGTGTATCATTGCAGGAGAATCTCTGAATTTCAACCTGGGCCTATAACTTCATGTCTTTTGGCTTGGATTAAGAATTTACCCTGAATTACATGACTTGACTGTATTACCTAATGCTGTCCACTTTGTTTAGGTACCAATGGAAGAACTACCGATATGTATTGACCTTTTACTTTGCCATTGAGCAGATCAATAGAAGTCCCCATTTGCTCCCCAACCACTCTCTTGGTTATGATTTTCACAATGCATTTCCCAGTGATAAAAGAACTTTAGAAAGTGCTCTATTTTTGCTCACTGGAGGAAATCAGTCCCTGCCAAACTACAACTGCCAGAAACAGAAACAACCTGTTGCTATTATTGCAGGAAACATGCCAACATTTTCAGCTCAAGTTGGAACCCTATTGGAGCTTTACAAATGTCCGCAGGTAAGTGGGTTGTCAGGTTAAGGAATGACAATTGGATATGTCCTAATGTAATCCTCTTACATCTTAGCAAAGAAAACATGGAAGCTGGGGTTACATACCTCTAGAGGCCCTCAGCACTTCTCTTGGTTATTTGAACACAATTTGCTTAAACAGAGGGGAAAAGGCACACGTTCTTTCCTGGGTCATGTGACTATTAACAGTACAAGGATTAGAAAGAAAAAAGAGCTGTAGTAGGCCAGCTGGTGATAATGTGGTTAATGTGCTTGGATTTCACTTAGCTGACTGTATGGCTCAAATCTTGATTTTCATATCCTGAAGAATACACTGGGCATATGTGCTTGCATGCGCCAAATCCCAACATATAAGGGATATTGGTATGACCATCACATATGAGGGGTGATTTCTCACTATCCCTCTATCTCTCTGTGGCAAGAACACATAATTTAATTTGCACTATGGCAAATTAAAAATAAAGTAGTAAAATTTGTTAAGTTTCACCCATGTTTCTTTCCATAGCCATAACATCCAAACCCAGTAATGGGAATATTGAGGGTTGTCTTAAAGATGCTTTCTAAAAAGTGCACGCAATATAGAGAACCATCCCATCTTAGGACAAGACAAAATTAGCGGGTGTGAAGAGGACAATTAGACACAAAAATATAAAAACCTTCGCATTCATGATCACTTTGGGCAAATAAACAATATTCCAGCACTGGAGATCCTCCAAACTCACAAAATGGCTCAGTTCCTCAGCTGAGGTTTACCAGATTCCTCTGCCCTTCCTAACATCCATGCAGGTGTATCCCTTGGAAGCACTTCCAGTTACTCTCAGAATGACAACTCTCCACCTCAGAGATTCTTCTAGGGAGGTTATCTTATAAAAGTTTAAAGAGACCTTACTAGTAAACACAGCATTAGCATAGAATAATTATGTTGTAGAAAAAAATTATTTTAAAAATATCATAGAGGCTATATGCTTGTGCTTTAAAGATGATATATTTTAAGTTGTGTTGATAAGATACAGTATGAAAACCTCAATACATATTTTTTCTCAGAGTTTAATATTTTAAACTTGGCATGTAGTGAAGGAAGCCTCTGATCCACATTGTCACATCAGACCAGGAAGGCAGATTCACCAACATTTCATTGCAGTATTTTTTAATAAAGTTTATGTATACCTCAGTTCTCAATGTAGGCAAGAAAGCTTGTATTGAACCTTATAGTTTTTCTCTCATGCTTTGGTCTGGAAGTCATTTGGTTACCTGTACTAGTCACATGTCCTTTCTCAAAAAAAAAAAAAAAGGGTTGAATACAGTCTTCTAATGGTCATATTGATAAAATAGAATCACTTCCACAGCATACAATCTCTTTACTGAATATTCTATTCTTTTATCTATGCAGGTAGAGGATTAGCTCCTCCCTGTTTAAGTGGGAAATTTTTTAAAAATCACACTAAATTACTTTATGAGCTGATAATTGGAACTCGTGGCCCCTCTCCCTTTACTTGCATGTATCACTTTTTCAATAATTCTTCTGGAAGACAACAGTATATAGCAGAGATAGTGTAATGGGAGAGTGGGAAAGGGCAGAGGGTCAAACATAGGGAAAAAAAAGGAAGAGAAAAAAAACATATATATACATAAGTATGAAAGTAGTATGAAAGTAGAAGTGGAATATTATTGATGATAACATGCTTGGCTGAGTCACTGGGCAGTTTATTCTAGATGGGAAATTACATTTAGTATGTTGTGATGATGCTCAGGGAATGAATGCTAGGTAC
>NW_006204168.1:7926-12455 GCF_000334495.1 Tupaia belangeri chinensis | reverse complement strand
TTTTTTTTCAAGAGATGGAGAGCAGTTATTGTGTTCTTTTGATAGTGACATGTTTTCTGGTTTATTCAGACCTGAGGCTCTTGTTCTACTTCTAGCCATGGGGAGAGGTATTCACTTTTGGATTCCATTTTGACTGGGAACAAGTGTGCTTCTGTTTTTGTAGACTGATGTGTGCCAAAGTCTCTCTTCTTCTGTGTTTTGCATTGTGGTAGGCAGAGAAGGAGTCTTCTATTCAGGAGTCTGAAGAGCAGTCTTTCCTTTTTTGCAAGTGGTTATGTAAAGGGAGAATCCCAGGAAGAATCACAATACCAGGGTACTAGAAAATTGTTAATCTAGATCTGTCTAGCCCCTTATGGTGCATGGAGAATTGGTAGGAGACGACAATATAGGATGGAAGATAAAAGAGTACGAAAGAGAATAAAGAAAGTGTGCGGTGCACGATTTTGCCAGGGGTATGGAGATGAAAATAGGCTCTGCTGAAGAGCTGGGGTAGTCCTATGGTGTAAGGATAAAGAGGAAATTCAAAAAAAAAAAAAAAGAAGAGAAGAGGGAAAAAGGTCTACCTTGCTGACAGAGAGAGTGGGTCACTAGGGTTGGGCAACCGAAGCTGGAACTGGGGCAGAGAGGCCCTGCCTCAGTGTCTTTTAGGCCAGGAGTCTGGAGATGGAAATGGGCTCTGCTGAAGAACTGGGGGCAGTCTTGTGGTCTAAGGACAAGTGGGAAATTCTTTAGTCATATTCTTAAATAAATTTGTCATTTTCTCCCTATATTAATGATCCTCCTTTAAAATCATCTCTGTTCAGACAACAGTGTCATCATCCAGCTAAATGACACCTCATCTCACTCACAAGACCTTTAAAGCCTCTCTTCATTGTTTGGACATGATTTGCTTAAGCAGAGGGAAAAATACATTCAAAGTTTTCTGAAGCCCTGGGAACGTTATTCACACTAGCTCTGTGTATCATTGCAGGAGAATCTCTGAATTTCAACCTGGGCCTATAACTTCATGTCTTTTGGCTTGGATTAAGAATTTACCCTGAATTACATGACTTGACTGTATTACCTAATGCTGTCCACTTTGTTTAGGTACCAATGGAAGAACTACCGATATGTATTGACCTTTTACTTTGCCATTGAGCAGATCAATAGAAGTCCCCATTTGCTCCCCAACCACTCTCTTGGTTATGATTTTCACAATGCATTTCCCAGTGATAAAAGAACTTTAGAAAGTGCTCTATTTTTGCTCACTGGAGGAAATCAGTCCCTGCCAAACTACAACTGCCAGAAACAGAAACAACCTGTTGCTATTATTGCAGGAAACATGCCAACATTTTCAGCTCAAGTTGGAACCCTATTGGAGCTTTACAAATGTCCGCAGGTAAGTGGGTTGTCAGGTTAAGGAATGACAATTGGATATGTCCTAATGTAATCCTCTTACATCTTAGCAAAGAAAACATGGAAGCTGGGGTTACATACCTCTAGAGGCCCTCAGCACTTCTCTTGGTTATTTGAACACAATTTGCTTAAACAGAGGGGAAAAGGCACACGTTCTTTCCTGGGTCATGTGACTATTAACAGTACAAGGATTAGAAAGAAAAAAGAGCTGTAGTAGGCCAGCTGGTGATAATGTGGTTAATGTGCTTGGATTTCACTTAGCTGACTGTATGGCTCAAATCTTGATTTTCATATCCTGAAGAATACACTGGGCATATGTGCTTGCATGCGCCAAATCCCAACATATAAGGGATATTGGTATGACCATCACATATGAGGGGTGATTTCTCACTATCCCTCTATCTCTCTGTGGCAAGAACACATAATTTAATTTGCACTATGGCAAATTAAAAATAAAGTAGTAAAATTTGTTAAGTTTCACCCATGTTTCTTTCCATAGCCATAACATCCAAACCCAGTAATGGGAATATTGAGGGTTGTCTTAAAGATGCTTTCTAAAAAGTGCACGCAATATAGAGAACCATCCCATCTTAGGACAAGACAAAATTAGCGGGTGTGAAGAGGACAATTAGACACAAAAATATAAAAACCTTCGCATTCATGATCACTTTGGGCAAATAAACAATATTCCAGCACTGGAGATCCTCCAAACTCACAAAATGGCTCAGTTCCTCAGCTGAGGTTTACCAGATTCCTCTGCCCTTCCTAACATCCATGCAGGTGTATCCCTTGGAAGCACTTCCAGTTACTCTCAGAATGACAACTCTCCACCTCAGAGATTCTTCTAGGGAGGTTATCTTATAAAAGTTTAAAGAGACCTTACTAGTAAACACAGCATTAGCATAGAATAATTATGTTGTAGAAAAAAATTATTTTAAAAATATCATAGAGGCTATATGCTTGTGCTTTAAAGATGATATATTTTAAGTTGTGTTGATAAGATACAGTATGAAAACCTCAATACATATTTTTTCTCAGAGTTTAATATTTTAAACTTGGCATGTAGTGAAGGAAGCCTCTGATCCACATTGTCACATCAGACCAGGAAGGCAGATTCACCAACATTTCATTGCAGTATTTTTTAATAAAGTTTATGTATACCTCAGTTCTCAGTGTAGGCAAGAAAGCTTGTATTGAACCTTATAGTTTTTCTCTCATGCTTTGGTCTGGAAGTCATTTGGTTACCTGTACTAGTCACATGTCCTTTCTCAAAAAAAAAAAAAAAGGGTTGAATACAGTCTTCTAATGGTCATATTGATAAAATAGAATCACTTCCACAGCATACAATCTCTTTACTGAATATTCTATTCTTTTATCTATGCAGGTAGAGGATTAGCTCCTCCCTGTTTAAGTGGGAAATTTTTTAAAAATCACACTAAATTACTTTATGAGCTGATAATTGGAACTCGTGGCCCCTCTCCCTTTACTTGCATGTATCACTTTTTCAATAATTCTTCTGGAAGACAACAGTATATAGCAGAGATAGTGTAATGGGAGAGTGGGAAAGGGCAGAGGGTCAAACATAGGGAAAAAAAAGGAAGAGAAAAAAAACATATATATACATAAGTATGAAAGTAGTATGAAAGTAGAAGTGGAATATTATTGATGATAACATGCTTGGCTGAGTCACTGGGCAGTTTATTCTAGATGGGAAATTACATTTAGTATGTTGTGATGATGCTCAGGGAATGAATGCTAGGTACCAAAAAAAAAAAATGGTAAAACTATTCGTACCATTTTAAAAAAATGCATTATTTGATGACTGCAGTGAACTTTATGGGCCCAGCTGGGTTCTACTTTATAGTATGCTCTTTCTACTCACTGGGGTTTATGCCTAAAGTCGGACTTGAGTTCATGTATAGGTATGTGTCAGCTGTGATAAGTATTGGATATATTTAGACTAATTAAGTTCATTGACAGAACAATTGAGTGGGGAGGAGAGGGCATGGAGGGCAGCCGTGGATGCCAGGGACAATGGGGGAGGAGGATGGGACATAGCAGAGGGTGGGGGATGGGGAATCAAGGATGGCAAAACAAAAGGCAAGGTATGCAGGACATAAGAATTGGAAAATTATTTGCTGAGAACATGTATGTTGATGTGCTTGATTGAGCCAATGCACAGTGTATTTTGGATGGAAAATTCATTTGTGTGTTGTGATGGGAAAAAAAAGAAATTATAATAAAAAATAAATTATAAAAAAATCACACTAAATTCAGAATCATATTATTTTAATTTTTTGGCAGATTCCAAATCTTTGTATTTTTCAAAATGAAAACCAAACATTTTTTAGAGACAATATAAACAAGGATTGCAAAAGAATGTTGCTCAGGCATAAGCATATACAGATGTGTTAATTATACACATATGATTACAAATGTACTTTGAAAAAACTTCATTGGAAATATTCACAGGGTTCTGGATATGTACATTGTGTAGTGTTACAATTCTCTACTCATACTATGAAAATTGATGGTATGTTACATTAACTTACAAGTACACAAAATGCAAAATGCAGTTCATCTTCTTTACAAAAAAGAAGATTGAGATTTAATTTTTTTTTTATTCAGGTCACATATGGTCCTTTTGATCCCATCCTTAGTGATAAAGACCAATTTCCATCAGTTTATCAGATGGTCACCAAGGATAGCTCTCCGGCTTATGGAATCATCTGCTTGTTGCTGCATTTTGGCTGGACGTGGGTGGCACTCTATGTATCTGATGATATGCAAGGGGAGCAGTTCCTCCAGGATGTAAAGGCAAAGATGACAGAAAAGGATATCTGTGTGGCCTTTACAGAAAAGCTCCTTGCCACAAAAGGTGGCATTTTATATCGTGACTACCTTGTTGTAAAGAGGATCAGAGTGTCATCTCCAAATGTGTATGTAATACATGGTGATGAAGGGAGTATCCTGAGCATGGGATTGAAAAAAACCCTCTTCTTTAATTTTGTTAAAGGTATGGATCATGAGAAATCTCCACTCTTCAGACTTGGAAGATGTTTTGAGTATTTTGAGTAACATGCCATACAATTTCCATGGAAGCCTTTTTCTTTCAAACCAGAAAAGGAATATTC
>NW_006204168.1:0-1804 GCF_000334495.1 Tupaia belangeri chinensis | reverse complement strand
CACATGGCCAACCATGATTTTGTGTCCTGGATCTGTTGACTTGAAAATTATGCCTGGCATGCATATGTGCGTGTATGCCCAAAATCCTGAGAGGGTAATGGGAGAAAAGGATTTAAGGAATGACCAACTTCCTAAGGATTAATTTCTCACTTATTGTTTTTCTGTTTGTATCTCTCTCTGGTGAAAGCAAATGACATAATGCACACACCTAAAGAAAAATTAATTAAACTCTAGCCTCAGTAAAAATACAAATTATTTTTTAAAATCTGCCTTTTTAATCCTGACTTTATACTATGTGACTTTGCTTATATACATTCTTACTATAGAAAAACACCTGTTTTTTTATATGCTGATTTGTTTTCTTTTCTGTTTTTAGAGGTTTTTGCTATAGGGTGTGTATGCTTGCCAGAAAGCCAGAGAGAGAGAGAGAGAGAGAGAGAAAGTTTTTTTTTAGAAATGGCCACACCACAGTCCCTTCTCCTCCATTCTCCTCTCGGAATCTTGGGCATGCACACACATGTACCTAGTGTGAGTTTAAGCCACAGGTCCAGGACTCGAACCACAGTCGACTACATGGGAGTTCAGCAACATAGCCATTACACTAACTGCTGGTCTTCTGTGGAGGAGTCCAACCTGGTGAGGCCCCAGGATCTGTCTGAGCCCCCTGACCTTTGAGCTCCACTTCTGGTCGGATCAACACATTGGCAAGGCTGCTGTTGTATGCCCCCCACCCCTGACCTAGGAACAAAGCTTGGGTCCACTCAACATGTTCGGCAAGGCTGCTTGTTGTACACTCCAGAGACTGGTAGCCTTGCTGGGAAGTGACCCCCCTCTGACTCCCCAATATACTACTGTAAAAGAATTACATAGCTCTCTTATACATCCTGAGTATATGATAAAATTTTCCAAAAAGTCCCCCGACCACTCCCCTTTGCTCTGATCACCTACTGTTAATTACAATGCTTTATCTCCATGGTCACAATAGAGGGTGGGCTGAAGTTCTTTCTAGGCAGAAATAATCTTGACCTTTAGAAGGCCCTTCAAAATACATTTAAGGTAAACTTAATCTTTTCTTTACAGAAAATAAGATTAGGCCAAAGCTGGCCCAGGACACCCTGCCCTCACCAAGTAAAATAAATAAATGTATTAGGATTCCTCAAATTAAGTTTTAGATCCCTATAAAACTATATAAGTATCATTCTTTATTAAAATCCATAGGAACTAATATCTAGTCTTGAGATTTTCTTTTCTCAGCACCATTCCCGGTAATCACAAGATGGCTGCTGCGCCGCATCAGCTAATAATCAGCTTACTGGAACTGCTTTCCCAAAACTGCATTCCATAGAGACCCACCTACAATTACGGAACTGCACTAGACCCACCCTTAATCCAACCCTGAATAGAATCTATGTTCTCTTTTGTTAAAAACTTTATGAGCTAATAATTAAAACACGTAGTCCCTCTCCCTTTACTTACATGTATCACATTTTCAATAAAAACACACAGAGAGCAATCTTTGAGGGGTGTCCAGCATAAGACATGCATGAAAAGGCACCAATGCCTTTGTCTTCTTTTCACCTGCACCACCTCTGTCGAGTCAACCCACCCCTGCCGAGGCTAGACCCCAGCACTTCTGATTCATTTTCTTATGTTTGTTCCAGCAGCAGTCTAATTAAAATCAGTGTAGTAATGAATCTGAAAACATAGTTGAACATTGTTTAACTATAGAAACACATTTTTTATTTAACTGGATTTAATTTTTATTTTAGATAAATTTTTGCAGTAGGGCATGTGTGCTTGCCAG
>NW_006204167.1:0-1743 GCF_000334495.1 Tupaia belangeri chinensis | reverse complement strand
AATGAATTGCAGCAGACTATTAATAAACTAAGCAAGGAACTAGAGTCTGAATAGCAGAAGTTGTGGAATGAGAAGCTAAAATACACCAGAGGCAAAGAGGCAATTGAAACACAATTAGCAGAGTATCACAAATTAACTAGAAAATTAAAGCTTCTTCTTAAGGGTGCTGAGAATTCCAAAGGACATGACTTTGAAACTAAGTTTAATTCTGAATCTGGTGCCAACTGCCTTGTCAAATGCAGAGCTCAAGTTTATGTGCCTCTCAAGGAACTCCTGAATGAAACCGAAGAAGAAATTAATAAGGCTATAAATGAAAAAATGGGTTTAGAGGATACTTCAGAACAATTGAATACAATGATAACAGAAAGTGAAAGTGTGAGAACTCTATAAGAAAAAATTAAAAAGCTAGATAATCTTTACCAACAAAAAGTTAAGGAAGCTGAGGAAGAGGATGAAAAATGTGCCAATGAGCTTGAGTCCTTGGAGAAACACAAACCCCTGCTAGCAAGTGCTGTTAACAAGGGTCCTAGTGAAGCTATGAATGAATTAGATGCTGTTCAGAATATCAACTAGTTGTGCAGACTACAACTAAATAAAGATGAAAAGTTGGAAATAACTTGCAGCATCTTTTAGAGATGGTGTGACACACATAGGGTCTGTGGAGAAACACCTTGAGGAGCAGATTATTAAAATTGATAGAGAGTGTGAAAACTGCATGTCTAAAGATCTCTTGGAAAATACTGGAGAGATTGCAGACAAGTATAAGAAGGAAGCTGCTCTTCTTAAGGCTTATGATGAATGAAGATAAATTTTTATTACATCTTTATAAATCTAGTTTATTAACAGAAAATACATATAACTGAAATTATGATAACAGTGTTAATAATTTAAACTATGACAATATGGATTATTATTGTTAAGTGTGAAAAATGAATTATATACATGCCCATAGTAAATAAAATTGCATCAAAGTAAAAAAAAATGCTTACTAAAGTCCTTTGCCCATTTAAAAATTGGGTTCTTAATAAACAAAATGTAGAGAAAGTAAATTAAACCAAAAGCTGATTTTTTTGAGAAGATAAACAAAATCAACACACCATTACAAAGACTAATTAACAAGAAAAGAGAAAGGAACCAGAAAAATCAAATTCACAATAAAATGGGCAATATAACAACACAGTATAACAACAGACATAACAGAAATACAAAATACTATTAGAGAATAGTATGAGCAACTATACACCAACAAACAAGAAAACATGGAAGAGATGGACACATTTCTGGACACATATAATCTACTAAGACTGAATCAGAAAGATATAAAGCCCGAATAGACCCTTAATAAGCAATTAGATTGAATCAGTAATAAATAACTTCCCTCAAAACGAAAAGCCCAGGTCCTCAAGGTTTCACTTCTGAATTCCACACAACTTTTACAGATAACTGGGACCAGTAGATGGCATAATGGTTACATTGCTGGACTCCCACATAGTCGACCATGGTTAGAGTCCTGGAGCTGGCGGCTTTAAACACACACTGGGTGCATGTGCCTGTGTGCCCAAAATTCCAAGAGCAGAATGGAGGAGAAGAGATTGTGATTTGGCCATCCCCTGGGGGGGGTGTGATTTCTCACTTTCTGTCTCTCAGTGGAACACTTAAAGAAAAACCCCCAAAAAAAAAAAAAAAAAGAAAAAAAAAGAAAAAGATAAAAAGAACATCTAGGGAACCAGCAGTTAGCGTAAT
>NW_006204166.1:23200-23652 GCF_000334495.1 Tupaia belangeri chinensis | reverse complement strand
CCTCAAAGCTGATTCGGGGCTGGACCTATGAAGGTTGCTCCAAGAGGTCCAGCAAGGGGGAGCAGGCAGCAGATCTGGGAATCTGCCAGAGTCCGACCGGAGTCTTCCTAGCTCTGTTTGATTCCACTGTATCCACGTGGAAAGAAGTGCCGCCCCTCTGAGTGTGCCAAACAAATGCACAGGTGCAAGAGTGGGCCACATCTAGGCCAGCCCATGCCAGGGCTGCATCAAGACCTGCTGGGGCCTCTCTCTCTTTCACTCTCACTGAAAAAATAAGTAACTTTAAAATCCCTTTTCTTCCTACTTGGTGGCCCACAGCCTTGTTTGTATGTCACTGGGAAAAGAGAAACAGTCAGAGCAGCAGGGCCACCACATCCGTCTGCCATATCTGCAGCCCTATGTGAAAGTTTCTTCCTTCTCTTCTCCTTTCTTTTCTCTCTTCTTCTTCTTCC
>NW_006204166.1:22294-22856 GCF_000334495.1 Tupaia belangeri chinensis | reverse complement strand
ACCCCCCCCCCCTGCCATATCTGCAGCCCTATGTGAAAGTTTCTTCCTCCTCTTCTCCTTTCTTTTCTCCCTTCTTCTTCTTCCTTTCTCCTTTTTTCTTCCTTTTTTCTTTTTCTACTTATTCTTCTCTTTCTTCACTTTTCAATTTCAGCTATTTTACTTTATATTAATCAATATTTTAAAAATTATTTTAACTTTATTGATTGATTGATTGATTTTAATTTGACCAGAAAGGAACAGAGTGAGAAAGAGAAAGTGAGAAATCAAGTTGGCAGGTCTGGGACTTGAGCCATGATCAGCCATGTGCCCTTAGCCACCACGCTGCCTGCCAGCCCCTTAATCAACAATTTAATCCTGTAAGAGAACTGATAACTTTCCAAATGGAGGTTTATATCAGCAAGATTACGAAGAGAGACTTATTACAGAATATTAAATGGGGGAAGGAGTCGGCCAAAGAGATTGACTCTGGACTGACTCTAGGAATGGCACCCAAATCCACGACAGGGACTTGGGCCTCCAAGGCAGATGCGGCTGTGAATGGCCTGGGGTGCCGGGCGGCCAC
>NW_006204166.1:21696-22038 GCF_000334495.1 Tupaia belangeri chinensis | reverse complement strand
TGGGAAGTCCAGTCCAGTGCCCTTAGCCACCACGCTGCCTGCCAGCCCCCTTAATCAATTTAATCCGGTAAGAGAACTGATAACTTTCCAAATGGAGGTTTATATCAGCAAGATTAAGAAGAGAGACTTATTACAGAATATTAAATGGGGGAAGGAATCGGCTAAAGAGATTAACTCTAGACTGACTCCAGGAATGGCACCCAAATCCACGACACGGACTTGGGCCTCCAAGGCAGATGCGGCTCAGAACCTCCTGTGGTGCTGGACACCATCGCCCAGCCGGCAGCTCCAGAGCCGTACAACTCACGGTGCAGTCCACACTGGAAAGTCAGGGGGCTTCCG
>NW_006204166.1:18156-21468 GCF_000334495.1 Tupaia belangeri chinensis | reverse complement strand
AGTTAGGAGGTAAGTGTATGCCCATTAACCCATCACCACAAACGATGTCATAAATTTATGCAGGACCTCTAAGAGTTCCCTCCTCCCTCACTTACTTACATTTCCTAATAAGAACACAACATGAGATCTATCCTCTTAGCAAAATTTTAAGTACATACAAAGCAGCATTTTTAGGTGTAGGCACTATACTGTACAGTCGAGCTCTAGGACTTATTCATCACGTACAACCCAGACTTTGTGCCCTTGACTCCCTGTCTCCCCTTACCCCAGTCCCTGCTAATCACCACTCCACTGTTTTATGTGTTTCTTATTTTAGGTTGATCGTGGAAGTGGTTTCATGTAGTATGCAATTTCTGTGTCCAGCTTATTTCACTTGGCATATCTGTGAACTTCACTTGTCTTGTCACAGATGGCAGGATTCCTTTAAAGTTTTGTTATAGTGTGCATGCACTCACTGCGGGTGGGGAGGGAGTAGAAAGTGAGAGACAGGGAAGGTGAGAAGTCACTCCCAAGAGGACATAGCCACACTACAATCCCTCCTCTCCATTCTCCTCTTGGGATATTGGGCACATATGCACATGTATCTGGCATGTTTGTCAAGCCATTGGGTCCAACACTTGAACTGCATCGTTGGCCATGTGAGACTCAGTGGCCTTAATCACCACCCCACTGACTGGCTCCAAGATTTACTCCTTTTATAAGGCTGAATAATATCTTATTGTATGTATATGTTAAATATATATTTTTTCAAAAGCCTACAACTTCATACCAATTGAAAAATGGAAAAATAATGAGCTCAGTTACTTATATACCCTGGTTATTAATCTCTTACTAGAATATAGCTCATGACCAGTCAGATGGCATGGAGGTTAAGGTAACTGGATCTCACATGGCCAACTGCACGCTGTGAGTCTTAGACCCAGCAGCTTCAAAAACATGCCAGACTTCTGTGCTTATGTGCCCAAATGCGGAGAAGACTAGAAGAAATTGAGGCAAGGTCATTCTCCCAGAGGGAGGGGGATATTTCCTTACTTTCTCTCTCTGTCTCTCTCTAGTGAGTGCATGCACTCTGTGGCAAAACTAATATATATATTATATATATATATACACACATACACACACATACACACACACATATATATACATATCATATACTTAAGTTATTGGAAAAGTCATGATATATTTTTGCATAGAGAAGCACAGGAAAAATACATCACGACTTTTCTGACAACTCAATACACATAGCTTGCACATATTTTTTTTGTATTGTGTAGTTTTTCTCTTTATTTGTTACTTCCTTTGCTTTCCAGAAACTTTTTTAGCTTGAAGTAATCCTATTTATCTATTTTTGGTGATGTTGCTCATGCTTTAGAAGTCTTACAAAATCTTTGCTTATTCCGATATCTTAGTGTTTGCCCTGTATTGGGTTGATTCAATTTTGCATAGAAAAACAGAAAAATACATCATGCTTTCTGAGGATCCAATACTTTCCTCAAGTTCTTTTATGGTTTTGGGGCTTTAAATTTAAGCCTTTAATCCTCTCTGAGCAGATTTTTGTAAATGGTGAGGGACAGAGGTCTAGTTTCATTGTTCTGCAGGTAGATAACCAGTTTTCATATTACCATTCATTGGAAGGACTGTCTTTTCTCCACTGGATTGCCTTGGGATCATGGCAGAAAATCAGTTGACTGTGTGTTGGGCTTATTTCCAGATTCTCCTTTCTGCTCCATTAGTCTCTGTGTCTGTTTTTGTGCTACCACCATGCTATTTTGGTTACTATGCCTTTGTAATATATTTTCAATTCATGTAATGTGATGCCTCCAACTTTATTCTTTTTAAACAACTCACCCACAAAAAATCCCTAAAAAATCTAAATTTAACGTCAATTCTTCGGCCTGGAGTCTATGTCCCTTGTTCTTCCTGGTGTCACTCTGGAAGGCCTGGGAGGAGCGTTACTGCATAGGGATGCTTTAGATTCCTCTATTAAAGGGGGCAGATTCTGGGGCTACTGTGACTTGTCTGCGGGGACATGCCAGGGAAAGGACAGTTACACCCAAAGGGAAGCTACAACAAGACAGGCAAGGGGGGTAAGCATCCTTTATTATTTTTTTAACAAGGAACTGATAGGAACGATCTAAAACATGGAAAACCATCTCAGCAGAAGGGCAGAAAAGGAAGTGGCATAGGCAAGGTAAGGAACTTCTCTTCTGGTGGGATCTTCAGAGTGAAAAGATGGCCAGATCCATGGATGACTTCAGGAAAGCATCAGCAGCTTTCACGAGCCCAGGCATGGCAGCACCTGTGATGAGGAGAGACCAGACAGAGGGCCGAGGTGTTGTACCAAGAAGGAACGTTCTCCTCCCAGTGTCCCCTAAACTTCTCTGTCATCTCCCCTGAGACCTTTCCTCGGGACTCCTGATGTTGCTAGGTGCCCAGCCTTTCCCTTAATGTCCACTGTTCTAGAAACTCAGCTGCAGTGGGATAACAAACATCCAAGAAGAAAATGCTCCAAGACCAGTCTCAGACCCAGCTGGGTGCAGAAAGTGAGGTGAATAAATTCCACTGTGTTGCTCTTGCTGTTCACGGTCCTCCTCCACGTCTCCTTCCTTCCTTATCCATATCTCCCACCCCAACTGAAGATTTCACTCTCATCGTGCCAAAGGAAGAACCAGTTGGGAGGTCACCAAAGGTCTGAGTCAGGATGTAGGGGGTGACCATGGGACTGTCTCGTGTGACCCTCCTCTGGCATGGAGGCTCAGTGCCTGGAAGGAAATGGGTCTCAGGACTTTGCTCCTACCTGCATGGGTGCAAATCCAGGCCACAGCCTTCCTTTCCAGAAGCTCCCACTCACACCTGAAGTCCTTGCCATTGGAATGCAGCCAGAGCACGGCCAGGATAGTGGCCCAGTCTGAAGAATCCATACACTGTGACAAGGAGAGACTTCCCTGAAGCCTCCAGTTGGAGCAGGAAGACCCTCAGGGAGGCAGACAGCTTCACTCCCTCCTCACTTACCAGCCCCCAAATTTCTGAATGGACTCACCCAGTTTCTCTGGACCACCATCTGCTGTGTGCGAGGCATAATGCCAGGTCTTAGACCCCACTGTGACAATACACTGAGTTTGAGGGCCGGAGGGTCTTAAGGTTCAAGGCCAGTTAACTGCCAGGAGAGTACTAGAAACCCCTAGAGCATGCTGACCAAGAACTACTCAGCTATGGCAGGACACATATACATCCATTTTGCATTTTATAGAGGGAGTTTATGATTTTTATGTGAACCCTCATTAAAAACAAGCAAACAAACAAACAAACAAA
>NW_006204166.1:6576-15164 GCF_000334495.1 Tupaia belangeri chinensis | reverse complement strand
GGATTCATACAAAATTGAAATGATTTGGCCAAATTTAGTCTTCTAGCAAATGATGGAAGTGGAACTAAAGACCAGATATTTGGATTTTAGTCATACTACAAGGATTACTCAATAGAAAAATCCTAGCCCAAGAGCAGAAAACAGTCTCTCCTGAGTTTTTACCCACTGTTCCCAGCTTCAGTTCTGAGATTTCCCTGCAGACCAAGGGAAATTCCTCTTTTATATCATGGCCTTTGAAATCTGCAAACAGGTCCGAGGGAACACTGCAGGGACTTCCCATATGTGCAGGATGTGTGCACCTGCCAGTGCTCCAGGATGGCGGTGGCTGGATCATAACACCAAGACCCCACTAGGAGCCCTCTCTCCATGGAAGGAATAAATCAACAAACTGAAAATAATACATCAATTTAACAATATAAATATAATTTAGAAACAGCTCTCATGTTCCCTCTGGGTAGCCTTGTTTCAGATTAAATTTCTAAGTTCTTTTCATTCTCTCTTAGACCGTTTACATCACATCATTGAGAATCTCTTGGACTTGCCTAGTCCAAGAGAAAGTATCATGATGATTTTTAAAATATGTCTCTTTTAAGTGGTCCCATCTGGAGGTAAATGTGCTTATTAAATTCTACAGCCATGGCCTAGGAATACAGTAGCTATCAGATCATCCCGCTGCACTCTCATCAAATATGATGATTCACACGGGTTTCCAGGCATCTAATACCTCTGACTGTCATGTGCAATGGCTTTGATGTGAGTCTGCTTCTCTTGACTACTTGTAAAGGTGGGAATGTAGAACCAAAAATAGTCCTTGACTTTTATACCTACAAATGTTTTTGTTGCTACTGTTTTCAGTAAAAATTGCAACACAATGCTTGGAGGCCTTCGGGGATCTCATTCTCTTGTTAATACTTTATTTCTTCATTTTGTCACCTACGAATAGGAAAGTGTTAGTCTATATCTTCATCTGAATCTGGGTCTCCAAAGAGTTCAGAGCCTGGTGGGTTCAAACATCTGTTTAAAGTTTAAAATCAATTCATTTTCCAGAGTTATGGGTGTTCAATTAGTTGTACTTAGTCTATACAGTCATCATAAAAATATTCCAAATTCCTTACAGAAGTCCAGATGGACCAGAGCTCTAGGTTCTCTTGGTTTATTGGCCTGGTTACCATATCAGAGAAGGAAATGGCATTCTCACATGTTTTGTCTTCAGTGAATCTAACCTAGAACTCTGTGATCCTCTGTTCTCTTCCAAGTGTTTATAAACTGTCCTTTTCATTATTTGAATAGAATCTTCCTTATTTAATTGATGTGAGGGATGAATAATGTCATGAGGGCTAAGTGCTTATCCAGTGTCTGGCACAGAGCAATCACCAATTAATATCCGCTATATAATTAGGATGAGCCACAGGAAATATAACTAAAGTAGGAGAGGATTTTTACTTTCCCTTTGCTGTCACTCTAAACCAACAACTCCCACTAGCTAGCCCACTAATTTCATGTTCTCTTGCTCTAACATAACTCAAAATACCTGTCAGAAATTAACTTAGTCTATGACCCTTACATTCTCCTTTCTTAGGTGGACTCTGATTTGTCTCAATTCTCACAACAGATCTCGCCTCTTCAAAACAAAGTCATACATGTTTTTGGCAGGCAGGTGGTGTGGTAGTTAAGGTGCTGGATCCCACTCAGCCAATTCTGTTGGTTCAAATCTCAGACCCAGTGGCCTGAAAAACATGCCAAGTACATGTGTATGCATGCCCAAAATCCTGAGAAGAGAATGGAGGAAAAGGGATTACAACATGGCCATTCCCACTGGGTGGGGAGGGTGATTTCTTGTTTTCCTTTGTTATCTCTCTCTGATGAGTACACATGCCCTATAGCAAAAAAAAAAAAAGTCTAAAAATCAAAACAAAACAAAAAACACCCCAGAGTGTTTCTTGCTTCTTTTTTTCCTTATGTCTCACCTCATCAGGACAAGCAACATTCATGTCTTCCAAACTCATCCCTAGGGCCTTTGCCAGATCTTCATTCAGATGCCAGGAACCATTTGCGTTTTGGAGGGAAATCAGTTGCACAAGACCGTTCTCTTCAAAGTCTTTGTAGAGAAAAAAGGAAGCTAATGAAAAATGACAGCATTACTGGCCCCTTAGCATACCTGAGAGAGGTTCCTGAGTCTCGGCAAAGGCTGCAGCAGAGGGGCACAGAAGGAAAGCCTCCAGACAGCATCCCAAAGACCTGTGTTCAAACTCAGCTTGTGAAGGATGATCAAGAGAACAGGGGCCCAAACAGGGTGGCTGCTGTGTTCTGTGGAGCGAGGGTCCAGCCTGCAGACAAGCTGCATAAACTCAGAAGGCAAAGGGTGTTCAGCTAGAAGCCAGACCCCTGGGGTGGCAGATTTCAGGGCCCTACATTGTAGAGGCTGTGCTGTCCCTGTCAAATAGAGGAAGTGGGCAAATATCACCTCCTACTTAGTGTTTTTCAAACAGATTCCAGGGTAGAGAGAGCCACAAGAGAGCAAAGTACTGAAGATTAGCCCTTCAGCTGAGCATGGATCAGAGAAGCAATCTGAGGCCCATCTTACTTCAAGAACATACTCAGGCTCCACACTGCTCCTGCTCGTGGGGAAATGAGACAGTCCCACATCAGGGAGGGTGGATTTCATCCATTTGCTGCCACTACGAACTAGCCTTATATGTGTGACAGACAAACTTTAGTGAAAAAAGTCCTGCAGAAATGCTTACCTAGATTGTACACATCCTTGTAAGCCATTGGTCTACAGAGCTCATAATCATTTTGCTCAGATGTCATGCTCGCACAATAAACAATTTCACTTCTGATTTCGGGTGCAGGAGGAGGTGTGTAGAACAAAGACTGTGTACGACCTGAAAAATACCAGAACAGATATTGAGACTGAGGCACACTAAGCTCTCTGCAGTAGGCCTTGCTAATTTGAGGCACAAACCCTCCCACCCACATCTACTTCTGTCATCACCACTTTGTGCCGGCCTGCCTGCCATCCTCCCTTCCTTCCTTCCTTCCTTCCTTCCTTTCAGATTTTTACTACAGGGAGTGCATAGTCACCAGAGAGACAGAAAGAGAGAACTTACCCCCGGGGAGGATGGCCTTGCCACAATTCCTTCTCCTCCATTCTCCTCCTGGGATCTTGGGCACACATGCACTCACGCCTGGCATGAGTTTTAAGCTGCCAGGTTTAGGACCTGAACCATGATGGGCTATGTGGGAGTCCAGCAATGTAACCATTACACCATCTGCTGGTCCCTGTGCTATCCTTTTTTCATGAGCCCATCTCCTGCATATCCCCTTACTCTCTGAGACTTTTTCTACCTTCTACTGTGTGCTCTGAAACTCCTGACACATGCTAAATAATCTTTTCTAAACCTTTAGTTTTAATACAGGAGGAAGTCTTAACTTAAAACTAATTTATCCTTCCAAAAACCAGTTCTCCCCTACCCCTCTCAAATGGCTGCTGCTCAGTGTACACACTCCAGGCACTCAGGCTGAGAGGTGGGAGTTGGCAAGCTCTTCCCATAATGCCACATCCAGACCATTACTCTTCCACCCTCCCCTGTGCTATCTTCTGCAAGTCCTGACTATGTTTACTCTCCAACCTCCCATCATCCATCCATTGAAGGATCTGAGAACCAGACCACAGACTTCCATCCACTGCAAGGCTGCTATCACCTTGAGAGACTTCAGCACCATGTAGATAGCCTATCCAAGTCTTAGTGCAAAGCATCTCAACTTCTGCAGATCCCGTGGCTTCTGCTCCATTCTCCTTTAGCTTACCAAGACATAAGGACCTGACTATCATGCAGAATTGTTTCACTTGTAAAATACTAAACTGAACACAAAAATCCTATTTTTAAAATACAATCTCCAATTTTTTCCTGTTTTTAAATCAGGGATTTCTATGTTATCTGATCTCTGACCTCATCTGGGCCTCTAAGGCCTTAATTCTTCTTTCTCCCCCCTGTTAACCTCCTCCTACCTTTGCTCCCCTCTCCGTTCAGCCTCAGTCTCATATCAAGCACCTATCACCCCTTTATCAATGTCTCCAAGTCCATGTTCCTAATTTCCTTCAACACATTCTTCTGGCTAAACCTCAACCTTGAAGTTAGGCCAATACTCTACCCTCATTCTTGCACCAAGGCTGCTGAAGACTGCTAAATTAAATTGCATAAACTAAAAAGGTCAAGGTATTCAACTAAACTGGCCCCTCAACACTCCTTGACAGATGTTTCTGTTTCTCTCTGGGCAGTCCACTCCCCAATTATCCTACTGGTTCTTTTAAACCTTTCCACTCCTCAAATCCTCTATTCTGTTCCTTCCACTGTCAAGCTCATTAGCTAATCTTCACATCTAACTCAATAAAACTATAGAAAAAGCATCAGATAGGAACTCCAAAACCTTGGCTTTTGGACTAAACTAGAAATCTATTACATTTTTTTTCCTTTTCCTGGAAAAAGTGGGAGAATGCATTTGTCCTGCAGAGGCTAATCTTTCTAATGCTGCGATAGTCCTCAGACACCTCTCTCGGTTATTAGGTCATGGAAAAAGTCGTGACATATTTTTGCATACATTTTTGCTTCATTTTTTGATGACTCAATAGCTACCTCCCCCCAACCTCAGCCCTAGTATTTTCAACCATCTCTATTGGCACATTCCTCTTATCATTGCAAACTTCTTCAACTTTCTCCCATTCTAAGATTTTAAAGACATAAAATACACAAAGACCTGCCTCAACTCTATAGCATTCTCTGTAACTGCTACCCTCTATTTCTTCTCCTTCTAGCCTAACATCTTTTTAAAATTTATACATGTTGCCCCTCATTTACTCGGTAATGCTCTATAACGCAGAGTCTATCCTGACCTCTCCAATGAAATTGCTCATTATAAGATCAGTAGGGAGTTTTTGGACATAAACCCAATATTCTCTTACCAGTTTTACTTTTACTTCTCTAAAATATCTGATTATTTGGTAACTCCCTTTGTTCTATCATAATTCCCTGTAGTTTTGAAAATGAATTCACTTCTTTTCTTCCTACCTCATTATATTTATTTTTGTTTGTGGACTCTTCTGCTGCCCTTCCATTACATGCTATGTGTTCTTCAGGGTTTCATCCTCACCCTCCTTTCTGTTCATTTTATACCCACCCCTGTATAATCTCATCCATTCTTATGACTTAGTTATTATCTAGATATTAAATATTGCCACATGCTTATCTTCATCCTTGATACCCTTCTAAATACCAAACTCTTCTATATCCATTCTTATATGGATATTCCATAGGCATCTCAAGTTCAAAGTACTCTAAAATATTTCAACATTTTACCACAAGTTGTTTCTGTTCTTTTTCCGTATTTAAATAAATAATATCATCATCCATACAGTTGCTTAACCAGAAATCTGGGCATCATCCTTAATAACTTACTGTCTCCATATCCAATCAATCCCTAAACTGATTCTGTATAAGCTGTCACACATGTTCTTTCTTATACTACCTGCTAGTGCCTCAGCTGAATCTTCTTCATTCTCCTCTTCGATACAATAGACTTATATCTAGTTTCTCTAGAAATATTGCTTCTTCTCAAGCCATTCTCTACATTGGTATGAAAGTTATAATTATAAAACACTTGATCACATTAGTTTCTTTCTGTAATTTATTCAGTCTCCCTTAAAATACATCAAACTCTTTAATGGCTAACTATAAAGATAGTTAATAACAGTTTCTAATATATAGGGTTATTGTGAGGTTTAATTAACTCAAGATATAAAAAGTATTTAGAAGAAGAGCCAGAATGGAGTAAGCTCATGTAAGTGTTATTTATCATCATTATGACCAATGTCATTCACCAGTCTCTTGGTCTTTCCACATCATTCATCTAAGAATTTGAGACTTGGATTCTTCCATATATAGGGTTATTGTGAGGTTTAATTAACTCAAGATATAAAAAGTATTTAGAAGAAGAGCCAGAATGGAGTAAGCTCATGTAAGTGTTATTTATCATCATTATGACCAATGTCATTCACCAGTCTCTTGGTCTTTCCACATCATTCATCTAAGAATTTGAGACTTGGATTCTTCCGAAGTCTTATTATCATCCTGATAAGTTGAATATCATATGGATAATCACTCTTTCAACCTAACCAATGTCACTTGACCTCCTCAAGCCTCAAGCCTGTAATATGTTATCTCTGATTTTTGTTTTCCTTTTTTCTTTTTACAGGTTTATGCTTGACCAAGAGAGACAGAAAGAGAGAAAGGGAAAGTAAGAAATCATCCCCCAGCAGTGATGGCTGCACTTTAATCCCTTCTCTTCCATTCTCTCTTGGGATTTGGGGCATACATGATGCACATGCTACTGCTGTGATTTTCAAGCCACCACGTCTGAGATTCAAACCATGGTTGGCCTTGTGGGAGTGCAGCACCTTAATCACTATGTGACCTTCCGGCCCCTTGTTTCTCATTCTTTATCTTTCCTCACTCCCCACTTTGCCTGTATTTTCCAGTCAAAGTAGAATACCCACCTCACTGTATCACTCTAAATTTTTTGCTTAAGTCTGGGTCTCCTCAGATGCTGCTCCTGATCTTTATAATGCTTTTGTTCCTCATTCCTTGCCAGGATAACTTACTTAATCCTTTAGATCTCAGGTAAGATGTCACCTATTTGGGGAAAATTTCTTTAATTTCTACTCCCTCCCTACTGTGTTTGATTGTACTGATGCCTATCCTGTCTTCTGTCTTACACGTTAAGCTTATCTGTGTTGTAATATTTCTTATAGCATCTTAAAAATCTGGTCATCTGTTTGCCACCCCTCCTTTCTCCTCACCCCCACTCCCTGGGAGCAGGAGTTGTATTCTGCTCACTACTGCATTGCCTGTGATAAGTGCAATGACCAATATATGGTAGGTGCTGAAACAGGAAAACACGTAAGAAACAAATGCATGAATGATACAGGATTCACCTTGAAGCCTCCTCCAGAACTAATATACATATCATACCTTCTCTAGCTGTGGAATACTGTCCAGGGGATATCTTTAGCTGACTCAGATCTTCAAGCTCCTAATTGCTAAAATCAGTCAGTTTATCTCAGGCCTATGACATTCTTGGCAATCGATACCCATTCCTTAACGCCCCTGTTCATCAGCAATCTTCATGATTTTTTAAAAGATATCTTTGCCATAGGGCATGTGCACTCACCAGAGAGACACAGAGAGACAGAGAGACAATAAGTGAGAACTATCCACCCCAAACCCCCATGGGGGATGGCCATGCCATAATCCTTTCTCCTCCATTCTCCTCTTGGAATTTTGGGCACACATGCACATGTGCCTAGCATGAGTTTTAAGCTGCTGGGTGAGTCCAGCAACAATATAACCATTATGCCATCTGCTGATCCCTCTTTGTGATCTTTAATCATCCAATTATCAGGAAGATAAATCCATTGCAGGATTAGACAGTTTGATTACTCAGTGTTAACTATACTCTCTGTTTGAATGTTTCTTTGACTTTTTTCCTTTTGGATTATTTTAAACTTGTCAGCCACTGGTATATATTCTATCTTCGTAAGACAAAGAATGTTTAAGAGTAGCCAAAAATCCTACATGTAGAAAGACAAGAAAAATAAGGCAACTTTATAAATTTTTCTTTAAATAATATTCTATTTCCAGAATCTCTTTCTCTTTATGAATTTGAAAAAGACAGAACTCACCACAGACAGGAAAGGTTCCTGACATTGCAACAGGTGCACTCAACAGCATGGGCCTCGGGATATCCCTACCTGTCAAGGGCCCCTGAATGGACTTGTTGAGCTCCTTGTTGACTGCAATGAAGGGGAGATAGAATGCAACACAGTAATTGTTGGAGACCTCAACACTGCACTATCCCTTTGAGACAGATCATCTAGACAAAAAAAAAAAATGATAAAGAGATAAAGGATCTAAATGATACCATAAATTGAATGAACTTAACAGACATCTATAAAAATTTCCATTCAAAAACCATGAGATACATTTTTTCTCACCCCCACATGGAACCTTTTCGAAGATTCACCACATCATATGGCACAAAGCAAGTCTCTAAAGATTCAAAGGCATAGTAACTATATCCAGCATCTTCTCTGATCATGATGGAATTAAACTTGAGTTTAATTTCAAGAGAAAGCCTCAAAAATACACAAATACATGGAAACTAAATAACCTACTCATGAATGACTACACAACTATTGATGAAATAAGGTCTGAAAATCAAAAGATTCATGGAAGCCAATGACAATGAGGACACAAGTTTCCATAATCTTTGGGACACTGCTAAAGCAGTCATAAGAGGGAAGTTCATAGCAATTGGTGCTCATAAGAGGAAGACAGAAAGAAGGCAAGTGGATCACCTAGCATCATGCCTTAGAGAATTAGAAAAGCAATAGAAAAAAACTCCAAAAAACTCCAGGAGAAAGGAAATAATAAAGATATGAGCAGAAATAAATGAAATAGAAAATAAGCGAACTATACAGAAAATAAATGAAAGTAAAAGCTGGTTCTTTGAAAAGATAAACAAAATTGATA
>NW_006204166.1:1065-3732 GCF_000334495.1 Tupaia belangeri chinensis | reverse complement strand
GAGGTGTGGTGTTATCTGTTGAAGATATTTTGATCAACTGGACTGGGGGGAAATGTTCACATATTGAAATGTTCACTTTGTAAGATAAATAATGTGATTTAGTGTATAAAACTAATTTAAAAAAAAAGAAAAAAAAAGAAAAGGAATCTGACTGTCCAATGGTGGCAGAGATAAAACAAAAAAGAATAAAAGAAAACGGAGAAAGAAAGAGGAACCAGCAGTTAGCATAATGACTATGTCACTGGACTCCCATGTAGTCGACCACGGTTCAGGTCTTGGACCAGTGGCTTAAACTCACGCCGGGCACATGTGCATGTGCCCAAGATCCCAAGAGGAGAATGGAGGAGAAGGCATTGCGGCGTGGCTATCCCCCTTGGGGGGGTGATTTCTCACTTTCTATCTCTCTGTCGCTCTCTGTCTTTCTGGCAAGCACACATGTCCTATACCTAAAACCTCTCAAAAAAAAAAAAAAAAGGAAGAAAGAAGAAGAAAAATAGAGAATATCAAACAGAGAGGGGGGAAGGAAGAGGGAAGGACATAAGTAAACTCTCACTTGGCATCAGGCTTGGGTTGTATGGAAAATGCCACCTTTTCCTCCAAATTCTGGTCCTGGAGACTGTACTTGAGGCATACTTTCCCTGTTGCCTCTGCTGGCTGTGAATAAGAGAAAAGTATAATCAAACTGATGGAAGGAAGAGACTGTGAGCAGAAGGCTCAGAACTGGGGTCACTCCCCAACCCTACATATTGAAGTTCCTGACTAAGAATGGGCAGCTCAGGAAACCAGAGAGCTGAGAGGGTGGGGAAGAGGGTGGGGAAGGGGCTGGGGAAGGGAATGGTCTGGCTCCAATTAGCAGGTGCACATCCTGCTGGGATCCAGAGTCTCCTATTATGAAGTTGTCCTCCAAGTTGTCAGCGGGGACAGAACAACCCTGGCAAGAAGAACCAACACAAATGAGAACTCACTGGCATTGCCCTAGTCAACTGGGTGTAGATGATTAACCTCTGACCCCTGAAGATGACAGTCTGTTCTGGAGAAAGCATTTTGGCAGATAGACCAGGAGGCAAATCCCAGCTCAGAGAGAAGTCTTATACCACAGGCTGCAGAGACCGCTTCAGGGTATTAAGGACCTGCTCAGGAAAGGGAATAAAATAAAAAATAAAGCCAATGATAACTATTATTAAATGCCAGGTGGTATGTGACACAATGTATGCTGTGCTCAAACCTCAATCCTATAATAAGAGAGGGGCACAATTATCAGCTCTAGGAAGCTGGAACTGAGAGATTTATTAACATAAATGTGAATCAAGGTAACGTTTGGGAAAAGGGATCCCTGGAGAAAAGAATTAGAGAAGAGACGGCACCTCCTGGGAAATAGGGACTTAGAAACATAACCGGAGGTGTTTTCTTGTGCACACTGACCCAGTGGGTACCAATTCATCACTCCTCTGATCTGTTAGACACATCACTGCTCTTCCTTCTCCTGTCTCTGTGTCTTTGCCATGGGGAAAAACATACAGTACCGAAAGAGGCCCCAACACAAAGATCCAGAATTTCTTTCTTTTTTTTTTTATTATCATCATAATCTTCTTTATATTACATTGGATTACATATAACTTTACAGTGTATTACAATGCTTTTTCAAAAGGGAATGCCATGCATGTCAGTCAATACAGAGACATTAATCTCCCCGCTTCAACATTCAATGTCTTTTCTACATTTTCCCCAATCATTATTATTATTATTATAATTATTTTTTTAAAACAGCCAATCACTATTTCTCATTTTGCTTGTATAAAGACTTTGCCCATCATGAAATACTTCTCTGACCAATCCAGTTGAGAGTATTATACATGTCATCATCAACAGTTAATAAGCCATATCTGTTTCTCACTAACGTCCTGCCTCTCTATTGTTCTCTTGCTATCTTTCTCTATCCTCTTCTCTTCATCTCCCCCATTCCACACTGTCCTATTCTCATTAAGTACCTTCACTGCTTTTATGTCCTCCAATTTTTTGCTCTCTACCATAGAGTGTGATAGTCGGTATATATTGAGTGGATACATACAATATCTTTCTTTCATAGACTGACTTACTTCACTCAGCAATAGATCCTCCATATCTGACCACTTTCTGTCAAATGCCAGGGTCTTGTTATTTTTTTTATGGCTGAGTAGTATTCCATAGAGTATATATACCACACGTTTCCAATTCATTCATCAGTTTGTGGACATTTAGGTTGGTTTCATGTCTTGGCAATTGTGAATAATGTTGCAATAAACATTGATGTGCAAGCACTTTTCTGACTGAGTATTCTCCTGTCTTTCCGGTAAATACCCAGAAGTGGGATTGCTGGATCAAATGGTAATTCTATGTGTAGATCTTTGAGGAACCTCCATATTGTTCTCCACAGTGGTTGAACTAGTTTACATTCCCACCAACAGCGTAGGAGGGTTCCCTTTTCACCACATCCCCGCCAACATTTATCACTTTTTATATTCTTAATCTTTGCCATTCTGACAGGGATTAGGTGGTATCTCATTGTGGTTTTTATCTGCATCTCCCTTATGATGAGGGATGTTGAGCAGTTCATCATATCCTTTTTGGAGGCTCATATGTCTTCCTTAGAGAGATTTTTGTTCAGCTCATTTTCACATCTTTTAATGT